>NC_062286.1:33258998-33562029 GCF_902655055.1 Lutra lutra
AAAGAAATTGAGGAAGACACAAAGAAGTGGAAAAATGTTCCATGCTCCTGGATTGGAAGAATAAATATTGTGAAAATGTCTATGCTACCTAAAGCAATCTACACATTTAATGCAATTCCTATCAAATACCATCCATTTTTTTCAAAGAAATGGAACAAATAATCCTAAAATTTATATGGAACCAGAAAAGACCTCGAATAGCCAAAGGAATATTGAAAAAGAAAGCCAAAGTTGGTGGCATCACAATTCCGGACTTCAAGCTCTATTACAATGCTGTCATCATCAAGACAGCATGGTACTGGCACAAAAACAGACACATAGATCAATGGAACAGAATAGAGAGCCCAGAAATGGACCCTCAACTCTATGGTCAACTTACCTTCGACAAAGCAGGAAAGAAGGTCCAATGGAAAAAAGACAGCCTCTTCAATAAATGGTGTTGGGAAAATTGGACAGCCACATGCAGAAAAATGAAATTGGATCATTTCCTTACACCACACACGAAAATAGACTCAAAATGGATGAAGGACCTCAATGTGAGAAAGGAATCCATCAAAATCCTTGAGGAGAACACAGGCAGCTACCTCTTCGACCTCAGCCGCAGCAACATCTTCCTAGGAACATCGCCAAAAGCAAGGGAAGCAAGGGCAAAAATGAACTTTTGGGATTTTATCAAGATCAAAAGCTTTTGCACAGCAAAGGAAACAGTGAACAAAACCAAAAGACAACGGACAGAATGGGAGAAGATATTTGCAAATGACATATCAGATAAAGGGCTAGTGTCCAAAATCTATAAAGAACTTAGCAAACTCAACACCCAAAGAACAAATAATCCAATCAAGAAATGGGCAGAGGACATGAACAGACATTTCTGCAAAGAAGACATCCAGATGGCCAACAGACACATGAAAAAGTGCTCCATATCACTCGGCATCAGGGAAATACAAATCAAAACCACCATGAGATATCACCTCACACCAGTCAGAATGGCTAAAATTAACAAGTCAGGAAATGACAGATGCTGGCGAGGATGCAGAGAAAGGGGAACCCTCCTACACTGTTGGTGGGAATGCAAGCTGGTGCAACCACTCTGGAAAACAGCATGGAGGTTCCTCAAAATGTTGAAAATAGAACTACCCTATGACCCAGCAATTGCACTGCTGGGTATTTACCCTAAAGATACAAACGTAGTGATCCGAAGGGGCACGTGCACCCGAATGTTTATAGCAGCAATGTCTATGATAGCCAAACTATGGAAAGAACCTAGATGTCCATCAACAGACGAATGGCTAAAGAAGAGGTGGTATATATACACAATGGAATACTATGCAGCCGTCAAAAGAAATGAAATCTTGCCATTTGCGACGACGTGGATGGAACTAGAGGGTATCATGCTTAGCGAAATAAGTCAATCGGAGAAAGACAACTATCATATGATCTCCCTGATATGAGGGATAGGAGATGCAACATGGGGGGTTAAGTGGGTAGGAGAAGATTAAATGAAACAAGATGGAATTGGGAGGGAGATAAACCATAAGTGACTCTTAATCTCACAAAACAAACTGAGGGTTGATGGGGGGGGGGGGGGTTGGGAGGGGGTTGGGATTATGGACACTGGGGAGGGTATGTGCTATGGTGAGTACTGTGAAGTGTGTAAACCTGGCGATTCGTAGACCTGTACCCCTGGGGATAAAAATATATTATATGTTTATAAAAAATAAAATTAATTAAAAAAATAATAAAAATATTTAAATACTTAAAATGTTAAAATGTAGCAAGAGTAAATGCCCAATGCTAAGAATACTAAAGTAAGAAAACCCAATTTAATCTAGACCTTGCAGATGAAACCAAAAGATGAGGTGGGAAGAAGATGGTTCTTTGAGTGGAGGGTAAAGCATGCCATGAAATTGTTTTCTCACGCCATTTTTCTTGCAGCAGATCTGGTGCTGAGAGCCTTCTCCAAGCAGCATCTGTTTTCTCCTGGACTGCTGCAATGGGCTTCTATAAAGTAGTATATGGCCCATGATTCCCATCCTCTGATCCACCCTCTACACTGTGGTCAGAATATTCTTTTCAGATGCAAATCTGAGACAATTCTCTCCTTAAAAATATTCAATAACTCTCAGTTTTCCTTAGGATTAAAAAAGCAACTACAGTTAATATGTACTTATGTGGACTGGTTTCTTCCCCTATCACCAACTTCATCTCTGGCTACCCACCCCTTCTCTCTTTTCGTCCTCACCTCTATAACAGTGACCGCTGCTCTGTGGTTTAGCTTTCCACAGTAAATTACGCCTAGTTCACTGCCATCCAGAAGCAGGTGATCCCCCTGACATATCACCAGAAGGTCAATAGTAACCTAACAGTACATCACAGTGCTTACATCATACACCTCACTTCATCTCATCACATAGATGTTTTATCATCTCACATCATCGTAAGAGGAGCAATGGTGAGTAGAGTACAGGAAGATATTCTGAGAGGAACCACATCCCCATAACTTTTATTACAGTACATTGTTAAAATTGCTCTATTTTTTTTAAAGATTTTATTTATTTATTTGACAGAGATTACAAGGAGGCAAAGAGGCAGGCAAAGAGAGAGAGAGAGAGAGAGAAGAAGAAGCAGGCTCCATGCTGAGCAGAGAGTCCGATGTGGGGCTCGATCCCAGGACTCTGGGATCATGACCTGAGCCGAAGGCAGAGACTTTAACCCACTGAGCCACCCAGGCACCCCCCAAATAGCTCTATTTTATTATTAACTATTAATGTCTTATTGTTAATGTCTTATTGGGCTTACTTTATACATTAAACTTCATCGTAAGTATGTATTATAGGAAAATATATATATAGGGTTAGTACTATCTGCAGTTTCACACATCCACTGGATTCTTGGAAAGTATCCTCACAAATAAGGTGTACCGCTCTGTGACCTTTTAGGTCCTCGAAAATGTTGTTCTCCTCTCACTGCTGGACCTTTGCATATTCTGTTCCCTAGTTTTAAAGGCTCCTCTGAACCTCTTGCCACTTATTTTGTAACTTCTATAAAAACTTCAAGCATTAGCTCAAAAGTCACTTGCTTGAGGAAGCTACCTCTGAAAATCCCAACATAACAACTTACAACTCTTTGCAGCATCACAATTCTGATGAAGTTAAATATGTTCATTTTTATATTTTTCACCTTTTGAGAATGGGTATGATTTCCATTTCTTCACTGCCCTATCTGCAGAATTAGATCCAGTGCTGTACTGATGGCACGAGTTCAATAAATAATTTTGAATGAATATGGGAATAATTATAAATGGCCTGGACTCCAGGAAGGCATTGTGCATTAGGGGAAAGTGCACCTACGGGGGAGTATGATAAATGAGGCTGGAGAAGACTGCAAAAGCCAAACCTTGAAGGGTCTTAAATGCATGACAAATCCGGACTTATTCTTGAGGTGATAGCAGCCATTACTTTTTATTTTTCTAAGCTCAGATTTTCAGGTTTGTTGACTGCCTGAAGAGCAGATGGGTACATAAAGAAGCTGGAGCCAGAGCAAATAAGAAGCAAATGCAAATATCCCAGGGACAAGCATATGCCAAAGTAGTGTTTCTCAAATTTGTTGCATATTATAATCACATGGACAGCTACTAAAGCCCACAGAGGCCCAGGCTCATTGAAGTAGAAGAGCTCATTGGGCCTTCCTATTTTTACCAGGACAAATTTCGCCAGGGGACTCTGAAAGCCATACATTTGAGAGCCCCTGAAGTAAATTTAAGATAATGAGATGTAGTCTTGATAAAGTTGAATGAGTTTTTGACGTGGGGAATGGGTACAAGTAAGGAGTCCCTATTAACTTTTAAGTGATGAGCTACAATGGCTAGTTCTGCCATTGACTAAAATGGAAAGAGATGATCAGGGTTGCATCTTTATTAAAGAGATTAAAGTCAGTCTTTTCTCCTCATTTTATGGGTGTCAATGTTTTGCAAAATCTATCCCAGTTGGTCAGTGACAAGCTGGGGTCAGAATCCCTCCTGACACGATAAAAGGGATTACTAGAGTTCTCAGTCTATGATAAGATCTTAAAAATACCAAGTGATAGGTTACATGCATCTTAAAATATATATATATTTTCCCATCTAAGTTGTTGCTTCCCTGTCAACTTGATTAATCTGTGAAAGAAAATATGCGAAGTTCACTGTAGTGCTTTATATTTCGGTAGTGTTAAGTATCTGCCCCTTTGTTGCCAAATCTTTCATGATTCACAGAAGTTTAGTGTTAGCACCCAAACTCTGGATAATATTAAATCTTGTGAAAGATCAACTGAGAAAACATTTCTTCATCATCCTACTTTAAAGAGGTACCACCCACACACTAGTGTGGTGTTAATATTTGCTGATACTTAATAGTACTACTGAAATTAAAAAAAAAAAGTATTGCAGATTTCACATTAGTTTGGCATCTTTATAATGCCTGGAAAATGGTAGATTCCCTGGAATTTGTACTTTAAGGGTAAATGTAAGACTGGGCAATATCCAGGAGCAGCAATCAGGAAAGATCCAAAAGATGCGATGGTCTGTGTTGTTAATGTACCGGTACCTAACTTCACCACACAATACGGTAAGATTTTACCGTAAGTATTTTAGATTTTAATATTAATCTTTAGACGTTAGATCTTAATCTTAGATTAAGATTTTATGGTAAATAAGGGGCGCCTGGGTGGCTCAGTGGGTTAAGCCACTGCCTTCGGCTCAGGTCATGATCCCAGGTCCTGGGTTCGAGCCCCACATAGGGCTTTCTACTCAGCAGGGAGCCTGCTTCCTCCTCTCTCTCTGCCTACCTCTATGCCTACTTGTGATTTCTCTCTGTCAAATAAATAAATAAAATCTTTAAAAAAAAAGATTTTATGGTAAATAAGATATTAAAATGTCCCTCTATTTGTCATAATGACAGACAACCTGGAACAGTAGAAAGGACCTGAGTTCTAGTCCAAACACATAACCAACTGTGGGACCTTGAGATCTTCTTTTGACATTTTGTGTGTTTCAATTCCTCAGCTTTTAATGATGGGAATGGCTAAGTCTCTAAAATTGGTTCTTCTTCTGGTTCTACAATTCTGAGATTCTGGGTTCTATCGACTGAGCATCTGTATCGTTTTTAATAGAAATGTGATTTCATCTGGGAACATCTGTTACAGTTTATAACATATTTTGCCAAGTCCTTGACCTTAATTATTCATAGGCATCAGATGTTCCTTCACGGAGTCTACTCTGCATCTTACTGAAGGAACATCAGTTACGCTTGTGTCTTGAGTAGTGTCGATCTGGCTCAAAAAATATGCCAAATTTGCTAACATGATCATTAAATGACTTCTTAATTAAGATTGTCAATATCACCAGTGATATAGTTCAGAGCTATTTTAGCATTAGAAATTACATAAACTACTCATTTACATTTTTATTTTTATACTTACTGCAAAATAAAAGTATTTTTGTCAAAGGCGTCATACTTTTTCCAAATAAACATGGGTTCTAAAATAATTCTGTGACATACATACTAATTGACTAAAGATACTGCTGTTTTATTTCCTCTAATAAAGCAATATTCCCTTACTAATAATTATACCTACTTCTATTATTAACTTAGAAATGCGCTTCTTTGAGCTCAAAATTTTATTTTTATGATTTCCTGGCTATAAGAAGAGTTTAGTTTGGGCCCTAAGTTTTGGGCCCCCAGTTTTTTGCTTACTTGAAACCAAGGAGATAGAGATAGGTTTTTTGTTTTTTGTTTTCCCAATCTTTGCCTTTACTATTTGTTCATTAAAAGAAAAAGTGCAGTCTTCTATGGTTAATTATTAAACCAAGCCAAATCTGATTCGAAGGGGAAGAAAGGATAATAAACAAAGAGTAAACGAACCATTAGAATCAGTGCACTTTGGTGCTTTGTCTCTCTGTCTCTATTTTCCAGTCTGCAGAAGATGGTAGGTAGGAAGGCATGAAATAATAATCACACTGTGAAATGTCCTGCAAATGATTTGAGATAACAACTGTACAGCTCTTGACCAAGAGTTATAGTTGCTAAGAAGTATCTACGATTTCATGATTAATTTAATATGCAGAAGTAAATGACAGGTAAGTGGCTTCCCTGGGCTCATGCTGTTTTATGATTGCATGTTAGAAACATACTCATTTTATTTTACCTCATTGACTTTCCTTTACAGTGAGTTAGACAAATGTCCATAGCATATTGGGGCTCTTGATGCTGTCTTGTCTTCCTTTCTTCTGTTCCTGGCGCTGTACTGTTGGTCATAATTGGTCATGTGTTTTCGACATCTGGAGATCAAGTGTTGATTTTCTCTCCCAGTACGGTTTAGTTTTTTCAAATGAGCTTCCTATTGTAGATTTTTTGATTAGCCTTGTCTCTGTTTTGTCTTAGAAGCCCTTGATTACTCCATAAAGAAAACTTAAAAGTGTCATCAAAGATATATCCTTACAAGAAAAACTTCCAATATTTTGCAAAAGAAATTCTAGAAAGCATAGTGGAGACATGCATTACCTTTCTCTGATTCTTTTACCCTATTGTATCCCTATCTTCTCTGGTTCCTCTGCCCCAGGCTGATCTCTGGGCTCTGCTCCTCAGTACTAGGTGCCTTTCTCAGCTATTTGGAATCTTCTGCTGCCACGGAGCTTAGAAAGTCCCAGCGCCTTGCAGAGAGGGGTGGAGACGAGTGACAGAGGGAAGGGAACGAACTCATCAATTTGCACTGTACTTTTCAAAAGTGAAAAAAAAATGTGCCTCCAAAGAGGGCCTCTTACACACTCTCTCTATCTCTTTGTGGTCTGACTGGGGAAGGAACTACCATCTCCAAAGACACTGGGACTCCTAAGTGTTAAATGATCTGCTTAAGGTCATGCCGTTTGGAAGTATTTCAAATCAGTTTTAGTCTGTATCTTCCAAATGCAGCTCCAGGATTCTTTCCACTCGTTCATTCCAACATCTCTATTCTGGGACTATTATCAGAAATGCCTGAACTTGTCTTTGGGAAATCCCGTCATTCACTCAAGTGCTTCATGAGGTGCTTTGATAATGAAAACAGAAGAAATCTCAAGTCTTTGCTATGATGACAACTAAGAATGTTAACAGTCTATTTAAAAAAAAAAAAAAGATGTAAGGATTTAGGAAGATATATATACCCTCACTGTATCTTCTCAATAGCAGAGTAAGTCGTATTGCCAAAGGTTCACCCATAGCAGAAATGAGGAAAACAATAGCAGTAGACAGTTTGTTCTGTCTCTGGGATAGGTAAGTTTCTCTCGCGAATGCAGGAGAAAAGGATGAGATTGTTTAAGGCTTAATACTCCCTAATTTTCATTCCATACACATAGCATAGTACCAACTCTAAATAAGATACTAAAATGCCTTTTGAGAAGTGCAATGAAAAAGGTATGATTTTAGACTTTAGAAAAAGGTATGAACTTTGGATTCAGGCTAACTTGAGCTCCTTGTAAAGTTGTGGCTAAAATGAAATAAAATGAAATACAAAAGTTGTTACAGTATGTCTTCAATGTGTGTTAGAAACAATTAATTAGGGTTTTTGTTGTTGTTGTTGTTGTTTTGTTTTGTTTCCTGTCAGTTAACATTCAGAAAATGCCCTGGATTTCCAAGGAAGAAGAGCTTAATAGTTCACAATAGTCAAAATTAGTTATTTTAGCAATATATAACCATGCAGCATATTTTGGATTTTTTTTTTTTTGTAAAAGTGGTCCTAAGCTCCAGATCACATTATAATCATTTAGGAAATAAAGCAAACAAACAAACATAAAAACAAAAACAAAAAGACCACAAAATATCAAGGCCTGTTCCAGACCAATTAAATCTGAATCTCTAGGGGTAGAGTCTGGGTTTTTGTATTTTTCTGTTTTTTTGTTTGTTTGTTTGTTTTTTGGTTTATTTGTTTATTTTGTTTTGTTTTAGCTTACCAAGCCATTCTAACATGTGACCACTGTTGAGGAATGTTGGTTTGTAACATCAATGGTCTTGAGTAGCAACGTGGAAAACTTCTTTTGATGATGACCATGACATACGTGTGTCTATTTCAGTAATCATGATCCATGGTGTACCCTCCTTTCCTTCTCATGATGGCCCAATTAGTAATTTTTCAGTGTTCTGAAGAGGATCTGAGGCAGACATATCAGCCTGCAGTGTCCCTAGCAATGGTAAGTGAAATGTGACAGAAGTAACATGAGAGCTGGTCCAGAGCCCACGTCTCACAGCCGGAGGGAGGAAGTCAATGAGAAGCTGCTTCTTGATTACAAGTTGCTGTTGACTGTTTCTTGCTTTTTCCTTGTCTCCCTGCGTCCTTTCCTCTCTCCTTTTTCTCATTGCCTACCTTATGTACTCTTCTGTGCTTCTCTGTTTCTTATCATCTTTATTTTATTTTTTTCTTTCACTCTCTTCCTCAGAGAAAGTACAATTGCTTGAGGATAAGAAAATTAAGCCGACAAGCAATTGGTTGTAATCGCCAGCCAATTCTGTCAGCTTTACTTGATGTTTGGTTCTGTAACCATTTTGATGTAGTTTAGATATTTGTATGAGTCCCAGCCATCCTAGATTACCATAGTACAGCCTAGCTCTTGCATTAATGTCCTGTGTAAGGAATACTTACCAAATGTTGGTTGGTTAAATTTCAGTGGTTATCCAATTTGTTGGTGTACAATTATTCAAAATACTCTATTAATATCTTTTTTACTTCATAGAATCAGTAGTAGTGTCCCCATTTTCATTTCTCATTTTAGTAATTCGAGTCTTCTCTTTTTTCCGTCTTAGTTTACTTAGCTACATGTCAGTTTGTTAATCTTTGCAAAGAACCATGTTTTGATTTTGTTAATTTTTTGCTATTATTTTCCTATTCTCTATTTCATTGATCTCTGCCCTTTTATTATTTCCTTCCTTCTGCCAGTGTGGGGTTTAGTTTGCTCTTTTTCTAGTTCTTTAAGTTGTAAAATTAGGTTGTTGTTTTGAGATTTTCTTGTTTTTTAATATAAACACTTATAGCTGTTTATTTGCCCCTTAAGGACTGCTTTTGCTATACATCCTGTAAGTTTTGAGAATTTTTTTTCATTTTTATTAATCTCTAAGTATTTTCTAATTTCACTTGTAATTTTTTTTCTTTGATCCATTGAGGAGTCTGCTTCTCCCTTTCCCTCTCCTTATGCCCCTCCCCCTACTTGTACTCTCTCTCAAATAAATAAATAAAAAATTTTAAAAAAAGAATTGCTTTGCTTAATTTCCACAAAATTGTGAAATTTCCAGTTTTACTTCTATTACTGATTTCTAACTTCCAAGATGGTAGGGAAAGTTACTTCCTATTATATCCATCTTTCTGTGTTTATGGAGACTTAATTTGTGGCCTAACATATGCTGTATCCTAGCAGATGGCCTATGTGCACTTGCGAAGAATAGGTTGTGCTATTGTCATTGCATCGTCTTCTCCGTATATGTCTACTAGTTGGGTTATTGTATTATTAAATTCTCTATCTCTTTGGTCATCCTCTGCCTGGTTGTTCTATCCATTATTGAGAATGGGGTATTGAAGTCTATAATTATTACTGTAGAACTATTTCTCTCTTCAATTTTGTCAGTTTTTGCTTCATGTATTTGATGGTCTGTCGTCAGGTGCATAAATGATTATAATTGTTGTATCATCTTGCTGTATTAAAGCTTAAAAAAGGGGTGCTTGGGTGGCTCAGTGGGTTAAAGCCTCTGCCTACGGCTCAGGTCATGATCCCAGGGTCCTGGAATTGAGCCCCACATCGGGCTCTCTGCTCAGCAGGGAGCCTGCTTCTACCCCTCTTTGTCCACCTCTCTGCCTACTTGTAATCTTTGTCTGTCAAATAAATAAATAAAATCTTTAAAAAAAAAAAGCTTAAAAATATATAACACCCTTCTTTGTCTTATCATCTTTTGTGATTTAAAGTCTGTTTGTCAGATATTAATATAACCATTCCCGCTCTCTTTGGTTACTATTAGTATGGAGTATGTTTGTCCTTCCTTTCACTTTTGGTGTATTTCTTACTTTGGTTCTAAGGTGAGTATCATGTAAACTCAATATACATGTAATAGAACATGTGATTTTATCCATTCTTCTAATCTCTGTCTTCTGATTGGCGAATTTAATCCATTTACATTAGCAAAGTAATAACTGATAAGGAGGGACTTCTGTCATCTTCCTATTTTTCCTCTTTATGCCATATACCTTTTCTTATCCTGAATTTTCTATATTACTGCTTTCTTTTGTGTTTAGTTGATTTTTTTTTTTGTTTAAATTCTTTAATCATTTTCTTTTGTTTATGTTCTAGAGCTATTTCCTTTGTGGTTACCTTGGGGATTATATTTAACATTCTAAGGTTAAAACACATTCTTTTGAATATATACCAGCTTACCTTCAATAACATATAGAAACTCTGATCCTTCACAACTACATCCCTACCCATTTAGGTTATTGATGTCACAAAATCACATCTTTATACATTGTGTGTCCAAAAAATCACCTAATAATTCTTTTGAACACATTAGTCTCATAAACCATATAGAAATCAAAATTTAGAATTACAAACCAAAGTTATAATGATACTAGCTTTTAGACTAACAATTGGGTTTTTTTAATGAATTAGTCTCATAAATCATGTAGAAAACAAAAAGTGAAGTAACAAACTCCACAATTGTTGTTAAAAGAATACAAGTTGTTAGAGTTGCCCTTATATTTTCCTTTATTGAGATATTTATTTTGCCATATAGCTTTGAGTTACTATCTGGTGTCTTGTCATTTCATTCTGCAGGACACCTTTGAACATTTCTTGCAGGGCAGGTCTAGTGGTAATGAATCCCTTCACTTTTTATTTATCTGGGAATATATTAATGTCTCCCTCACTTTCAAAGGATGGTTTTGCCAGATGTAAGATTCTTGATCCGACAATTGTTTTCTTTTAGCACCTTGAATTTATCATTACACTGCCTTGTGGGATCCAGTTTTTTTGGTGTGAAATCTGCTGACAGTCTTATTGAAGATCCTTTGCCTCACTCTTGTGCTTTCAAGATTTTCTTTGTCTTTGTCTTTCTAAAGTTTGATTATAATACGTCTCAATATGGGTCTCTTGGAGTTCATCTTACTTAGAATTTGTTGAGCTTCTTGGATGCTTATATTCATGTATTTCATCAAATTTGGAAAATTTTTAGCCATTGTTTCTTCATATATTCTCCATGCCTCTATAACTTTCTCTTCTCTTTCTGGGACTCCCATAATGTGTATGTTGGTCCACTTGATAGTGTGCTATCAATAGCTTAGGTCCCCTAAGCTCTATTCACTTTTCTTCAATCTTTTTATTTTTTCTCTTCCTCAGACTTCATAATTTTCATTACTTTATCTTTAAGTGTGCTGACTCTTTCTTCTGCTTGCTCAAATTTGTCTTGGAATTCCTCTAGCAAAAAATCATTTTGGGGCACCTGGGTGGCTCAGTGGGTTAATCCTCTGCCTTCAGCTCAGATCCCAGGGTCCTGGGATCGAGCCCCACATGGTGCTTAGTGGGGAACCTGCTTCCCCCTCTCTCTGCCTGCCTCTCTGCCTACTTGTGATCTCTGTCTACCAAACAAATAAATAAAATCTTTAAAAAAATTTTTAAAAATCATTTTGATCATTGTACTTTTCAGCCTCAGAATTTCTTTTTGGTTTCTTTTTAGATTTTCTCTTTATTGATTTTCCCATTTGTCTGTGTTTGTTTGTTTGTTTATTTTTTAACTTACTCCACATCTTTAGTTCTTTGAGCATCTTTAAGATGATTGTTTTAAAGTCTATACCTAGGATATCTGCCATCAACTCTTGCAATGACAGCTTCTGTTGATTTTTTTTCTCCTTTGAGTCGGCCATGCATTCATATTTCTTTGTACGCCTTATGATTTTTTATTGGAAACTGGAAATTTGATTTCAGTTTCCAATAAAACTGGATTCACTGAGTTGTTGTTGTTGTTGTTTCTGTTTGATTGCAGTAGACTAAAAAGTTACAATGATACTAGCTTTTAGTATCAGTCTGAGATGTAAACATCAGGTCATCTCAGGTTTTTTCTGTCTTTTGTTGGGCGTGTGTGGTTAATTTCTATTATCTCTTACATTTGTAGTTATTTTGAGGGTCCTAGTCTTTAATGTCTGGCTCCCCAAATGAGGGAAATGAAAAAAATGAAGGGACAGGGAAAGGGGTGGTGGCCCTTTAAGTCCCCTGGAAGTCACATCAGCCAGAGGGGAAGAATGGGGTAAGTACAATATGGCTGCTACCTCTTTGTCTGTATCTGTATGATCAAGAGCAGGAACCAGTGGTTAGAGCATAGATCCTTAATATTTGGAAGACAGAGTCTGTTTTGCCCAACTTGGCTCCCACAAACTGTGTGTAGGCTGCTCCAGGAACATATGCAATACCAGCCATGCAACTGGGAGTCGGAATGGGTACTGTGCTACTACTACTGCTGTTGTACTAAGAGTTGCTACTGTGCTAAGAGTTGAAACAGACTGAAAATAGCCACAATTTCTGTCCATGCCTTCCTTTGGAAGCTGCAAGCTTTCTAGAGTATCCAGAGTTCTGAAAAAGTTACATCAGACAAATTCTGCCAGAATAGTTGTTGTCTAGGTATGAAGACAGATTCCTGGCACTTCTATTCTACCCTCTTCCCAGAGTCCCATGGATGGCTAATTTTTAATCATGTCAGTAAGGGTCATGTTTTATTAATTAATTTAGCTTCCTAAAAACATGATTAATCTGAAATTTCAGGGAAGGAACATTTTTCAAAAGAGATTTCTGATCATCTTCAAGTCCTTTGTTCAGTCTTCATTGTCCAAAAGCAAGATACGTATTAGAGAACAAATTTCACAAGAGACTTTTAACCTTTTGACTGTGACCTGACATGTTCAAATATTAGTATTCATATGCAAGCATTATGTACTAGAGATGGTCACAAATAGACTTCCACCAAATTTCCTTCCTTTAATGTTTCTATTTATGTCAATACCAGTGTCTGAGCAGTAGACAGTTTTTCTTCTCTTTAATTCAACAATTAAACTCAAGATCAATTCCAGACACTTTGTGGCTCTTCCAGGTCATGCTGGACTGTAAATAAAAAGGGAAAATATTTCTGCATTGATGGAGATTTTTCCTAAGGATATAGCTCCGTTTCTCAATCCATATTGAATGAAACATCTATGCATTTAATAGTTCATTCATTAATCTATAGTCTGAGCTCTTGTTTCCACTAGCACTTTTTAAGACTGTCATCACAGTCTAGTGAGTCTTTTTTCTAAAGGAATTCTCAGGCTATTGGGTGAGAAAGACATTCTCAATCAATTATATTAAGGCACAGTTAAGTGAGATATTACAGAGCATAGCAGGGGAAAGAACAAATGTTGCTTGAAGTCAGGAAAGGACATCACAAGGATGATGCCTGATCTCAGACTTCAAAGATAATTAGGAGTTAATGAGGCAAAGAATATGAGGACAGTAAAATAAGCGAAGGGAACAGCATATGCAATGACACGTTGGCATGTTCAGAGACGTGGAATTCAGAATGCTATCAATATGTTTATAGAAAGAAGGGGGTGAATGGAAGGAAGATTCTGAAAGCTAACTTTTGATTTTAGATTCTGAAAGCTAACATTTGATTTCCAATGACCTGAAGACAATGGACTTGATTCTGTAGGCAATAGAGCAAAAATAAAGGGAATTTTAAAGCATAGAGTGGTTTGTATTTGTTTTTCTGAAAGTTATTATTTTTAATAGCACGCAGAGAATTAATTAAGCAGTAGTAGCAAGCAAAATAGTGCAAGAAAGTAATGTCCTCAGCTTTGTAGAGAAGATGGAGAAGAGGATTCATGCCTGAGAGACATTTATGATATATTATTGACAGAACTTGCTATTGGTTGCCTTAAACTGTAAAGGAGTTTATTAGGAGAAAGTTAACTCTGAAGAGCTGAGGTCACTAGAGGTAACAGGGCACTCTAAATTCAGACTTACTGTTTGAAAGAGCATTGAAGTTATTTGTGTGTAGGAAGTAAAGCAGAGTCTAGTTGGAATGGAAAGATAAGTTAGCCAAGGGCAAAACTCCAATGGCAGGGCTTCCATTTCAGATCTTAGCTAGGTCTTAGCAGACTACATGTTCAGAGTTTAGTAGGATTTCTTCAGGTTTGACTGGATGAAATTAACTTCTGAGTCCTCTTAAATTAATCTATATTGCTTTTGAATCTCTGGGCAAAGATTGGGCCTAATTAGTAGTAATTACAGTAGTTCTCCCTACTCCCTTTTCCATGGAGATATGTTCTAAAACCCTCAGTGAATGCTTGAAACCATGGAATCCTACATATGCTGTGTGTTTTCCTATACACACGTACCTGTGGTAAAGTTGAACTTATAAATTAGACACAGTAAGAGATTATAATAATAAGTAGCAAAAATTGAAGAGTAACAATGCACTTTAATAAGAAAAGTCATGTGAATGTAGTCTCTCTCTATCAAAATATCTTATTGTACTGTACGCACCTTTCCTCTTCTTGTGATGGTATCAGATGATAAAATGCCTACATGATGAGATGCTGTGAGGGGAATGATGTAGGTACTGTGACACAGTATTAGGCTACTATTGACCTTCTGATGATACACCAGAAAGGGGATCATCTGCTTTTATTTATTTATTTATTTGACAGACAGAAATCACAAGTAGGCAGAGAGGCAGGCGGCGGCTGGTGGGGGGGGGGGGTGGCGGGAGCCAGCTCCCCAGCAAGCAGAGAGCCAATGCGAGGCCCGATCCCAGGACCTTGGGATCATGAGCCAAGCTGAAGGCAGAGACTTTAACCCACTGAGCATCCAGGTGCATCCAGGATGTACCTGCCTTGGAGCATCCAGGTGCCCCAAGGGATCATTTGCTTTTAGACTGCAGTTGAGCTCAGATAACAGAAACCATGAAAAGTGAAAAAATGACAAAGCAGGACTACAGTATTCTTTTTTAAAATTATTTTTTTAAAGTGTAAAATATTACAGCAACAGTGATTCATTTCTTAATAAGAGGAACTGATCATCATTATTACGTGTTTACTAGAAAAGAAGTGCCATTATGGGGGTTACATTCAC
This sequence comes from Lutra lutra, assembly GCF_902655055.1. Lineage (NCBI taxonomy): Eukaryota > Metazoa > Chordata > Mammalia > Carnivora > Mustelidae > Lutra > Lutra lutra. Next base: position 33,274,144 of record NC_062286.1, read on the forward strand.
AATCCTATAAAATAAGAACCACTCATAGCCTCATAGTATAGAAGAACATAAAGCTTAGAGAGTTTAATAATTGGGATTCCAGTTCCAGTCCATCTCTCCAGATCCCACACTCTAAGCCACTGTTTTAAAACCTGACTGATGCCTACATTCATCCCCCAGAGATTTTGACTTAATTGCCTCAAGTGAAGCTCAGGCATTGGTCCTAAAAGCTCCCCTGGAAATTCTAATTACAGCTAGAGATGCAAACTGCTGCTTCACATCTTATTACTTCACTGCCTTCTGTTTTGGAAGATGCCATACTTTCACACACTCTCCATGACTCCCCCTGGAGCTCAATGCAGATGGTGCCCCACGAAGATGTATATTTTGGCAGCTGGGCCTCAATGCATATTCATTCTTTAAAAAAAAAACAACAAACCTTTCGAATCCAATAGTTGTAATAAGTATAATTAACTGGAATCCTTCATTTATATGAAGCCAATCAGAGCCTGGAAAGATTTTCTAACTCTTCAAGGATTATGTGATCATTTTTAACAACTTCGAACATCCTCTAGATGTATCAAAAATTATCATAATTGATGTATTTATTTGATTGAGTATACATATAAACATTAGAATCACAAGTACAAAACTGGGTAAAATGCTTTAATTTCTGAGATGGAGAACGATGTCATGGTATGACTATTCAGAGCAACATTACTTGGGGAAGGTAGAATCACATGGCCATCAAAGTCGGGAAGTTACAGTAAGCTGCCATTCTTACTTCTTAGAGTTTTCTTACTATTTTTGAAAACCTTTGACTTCATTTACTCTTGTGAGGACTTCACAGAGCTCCTTACCAACTGAAAGTGGTCTGATTTCTTGGAAAACAGCAACCCAAGCAAGGGAGGGGCAGGATGGAGTTAGGCTAAGAGTGTAGATGGAGTAGGCTTTGCTGTGATAGTGGGTGGATATACTGTCATCCTCAGATGCTATCCAGAAGATTCCTGAATGCAGGCAGTGGGAACAGAACCAGAACAGTACAAACATTAGCTCTTACAGAAAGAGAATGGGCACTGGAGACAGTCTAGTCCATTCTTGCCTGAGAACTTCACTAGCTGTGTGACCTTGAGCAAATGCATTAACCTCTCTGAATTTCAGCTTGCTCTTTATATAAAAGGAGATGGTGATACCTTCCTCACAGGCTTGATATGAACTCCTAAATGTGAAAGTACCTAGCTCAGAGCCTCTTTATTGATTTCTCCTACACATTTGCCTTGGTTGAAGGATAGTGGTAGCAAAAGCCAGAAGTGTAAGGGAGTGGCAGTCGCCATGGTAGTAAGTCAAAGGCAATGAGGTGACAACAAGTTGAGCTGGACACAGAGCGCTGCTGCAAGACTTGAAACCTCCAGTGTGGCCACAGCCACATACAGTCAATTCCATTTGTTTGCCGAAAAGGAACCACCATTGTAATGGCGCACCCTCCTACCTATCAGGGAATAATTCAGCTTGGCCCGCTTTCAGCAGGTCAGCTCAATACCCTGTAGGGTCTCCTCCGAAAGAGCACAGGCTATAGTCATTTCATTTTATAGTGCTGCTGCCTGAGTTTTCATTTAATTAAGAAGACTGACCTTTAGAAAAAGAGCTTATTTTTTTCTTCCCCAGCTTAGCTTACTATGATCTTAATGGAAGCTGAAAATCTGATGGTAAAGAGTGCCAAGTTTGCACTGATAAGGCTAACACATTGTTCCTATCCTTCCAGAGAAATTAAATAAGCATAATTACAGATGCATAAGCCAAAATCCCTTTCAGATAAACCCAACCTCATGTAGGTGAGAAGGTGGGAAACTTAGGAAATGAAAGATAAGCCCTAAAGGAATACAAACCAAAAAAAGGAATACATCCTGTATACCAAAGAACTGAGACCCCCAGAACACATATCCTTGTAATTAGCATTTATCCCAAGCAAATTAAAGTTAGCTTCTTACCAAACCCTTGAAAGCGCTGGAGATGGAGAAGTAGCTACTTCAAGGCTCTGTTGTGTACAGCATTAGTGGCTCTTCTTAGAAGGGCCATGTGAACCGGTGGGAAAGGGGACGGTGACCTATCAGGGTGACTACAATAGGACCGCAGCACCACGCACTCTGCACTTGCCAAGGATAGCTGATGTTGTCCTCTACAAGGTTACCAAGAACGTGGGGACCTTCAAGTGCTTCTGGAGTCTGGAGAAGACTCTGGCATTTGCTCTGCCCTGGATTTACCCACACATGCCCGTGAGCTAAGTTTCTGCTTAGGAGAGCTCATGAGCTTTGGCCCAGGCACTATGATCACAGCCTCTGCTGTTGTGTGTGGGTTCTTAATTTTTGGTGCCCTTTTTCCTTTCTGCTAGCGAATACGTTGGCCTTCCCAGAGACCGCTCATCTGGACAGAATGAGATGGTGTTAGCAACACAGACTACCTGCCTCTCAACCATGTCCTGACTGTGTCTAGTGGCTACTTGAGTACACGGTTACCATGGAACGCACAACCCCGCACCATTGACAACTCTGTTGGGTGGTGATGGGCTTATGCGCCTGGAGTTCACAACCTGCTTCCCGGTTTCACCCCATGGGTAAGCAACCTTTCTTTCATCAGCTATCATTGGTTTATTGACAGATTCAACAAAAACAATATGATGTTTACTCCAACTAAGGTTTTGTCCCCAAGGAATTCTGGTTTGTGTCTCCCCAACTATGACCACTTTTATTTCTGGTTCTTTTAAAGGTGGTAAAATATCATTCAATACAAAATGGAGCAAAGAGAGAGAGAGAAGCAAAACATGAACAGGATCTTTGAATAAACGCTTATAGATTAAATCCTAAATCACGTTATCATGCCCTCTAGTCAGTGTTAGCTTAGGTAGTAAATTGGCGTCACTTTCCCAGGCACACGTGTGCCGTGTAGAAAGAGAGACTATTTCTCATGTTGTTAATTTAATAGCCTGGCTCTGGGCACTGGCATCACCTTAAATGAAGAAAAGGTCAAGAAAGTACGAGGCAATAAGCAATGCTTCTACTTACAGCATCTCTTTCTACCTTCCCAGGGGCCTTTGCTCCCTTGGATATTTTTAGTCCATTATACACGGATTTGTTGCAGGTCACATAATTTACCACCACATGCATGAATGAACCCAGGGAAAGGAGTGTTATCAACAAAATTGCTTTTGTGTTCCTACTGGTGTCTATTGCTAGACACACGTGCACACATGAGTACATGCAAATGCTTTCATTTTAGCACAGCCAAGAAATAAAAGTCACTTTTCAACTTGAAGCACTAGTCTATAACAGAGCCCTTCTCACCTCAGCACATTATATACCTTAAGGGAAGTTTGAAGCCAAACGGCAAAGCTTAGAGCATGCTACTCCTTCTAACAGCAGAGTCTGACTATTTTTATTTGAGCTGGATGGCATTTAAATGTACTCTCACACAAGGTAATAGAAGTCATTGCACACGTCAGAATGGAAATAAAATCCATCCACAAGGAGAATCATAGGTGGAGGGGTGCATTCCCTTAATAAAGGCTGTGGGGGGGACGCCTGGGTGGCTCAGTTGGTTAAGCAGCTGCCTTCGGCTCAGGTCATGATCCCAGCATCCTGGGATCGAGTCCCACATAGGGCTCCTTGCTTGGCAGGGAGCCTGCTTCTCCCTATGCCTCTGCCTGCCATTCTGTCTGCCTGTGCTCGCTCTCTCTCCCTCTCTCTCTCTGATAAATAAATAAAAAATCTTAAAATAAAAAAAAAATAAATAAAGGCTGTGGGGAGAATCCTATAAAGGCTTTCACTTCTATTTTTAGTATGACACATATTCTCTGATAGAAGGATTTTTCTTTTTTCTTTCTTACTGGTAATTTTTTTCAGATACCGACAACACCTGCAATATTTTCTCCAGTTGATGATATGATTCATGGGACTGATTCAACACAATGCCTGCCAGTGGCCCAAATCCTGCTGAGGAAAGGCAGTTTCTTGCACACCTCCTTAGGTATCATCCTAGCTTTGTTTCTTTTCCCAGATAACAGCCAGCACTGCTGCCCTGAACTAGCGACACGAGACTCCTCCCCAGCGAGCCAGCTACAACTATTTAAAATGCACTTTTAGGTGACATCTTTCTTATCAAGAAGGGCTCTTAATAGAATGCAGTTGTTGCCTAACAAGAGAATGTTGGCCTTGAATGCACAGGACAAAATCAGGGTTTGTGCATCACTGTAAATGAAGGTCAAGATGCCCTAATATGGAAGTACAGTGATATTCTTTTCTTTAGCATCTTATTGTTACTAGACTAATGATACCCAGGGAGAGGGGAAAATGAGCAAGAGACCCTATTTTCCTTCCTTGGTAATGACTGCTTGTGACCTTGAGCGTGTTGTAGATGTAAATCTGATTTAAAAATAAATTTTCTTGATTAATCTTTTGAATTAGAAATCTGAATTATTTTTTTCTAAAGATGCATATTCCATTTTCTATCTCTCTTCTTTTCTCTAGTCCTTCTTGCTTAGAAAAAAAAAAAAAAAAGACACCATGGCTTCATCTTTTAATCGAATTCATACCGCACCTGTTGGCAAAGAGAGAGATGGAAAGAGAGAGACCAGTGGCAGAATGTCAGGTGTGACATGATGGTACCAGCATAAGGTGTAGTGACAAGGAGAGCGAAAGAAAGGCCCATGGTCAAAGGGAGGTAGAGTTAAGAACAAGAGGATGGAATGGAGCAGAACGTTGCACACGTCAGAATGGAAATAAAATCGATCCACAAGGAGCCAGCACCTCTATTTTCCCAGAGCCAGCAGAGAGCCTGGCAGATGATAATCACCTAATAAATGTTTCTGAACTTGCCTGTTTGAAAATCGAGTCCAAATGAGTTGTTCTTCTAGAACTCTAGAGGTAAGACGGCATAGATCACGACCCCAGATTCCAAAGCCTGGGGCTTACCCCCAAAGGGGCCTTGCATTTGATAAAACATTTTCTGAATGATTAGCCAGGGGGTATGGGAAAAAAGTTTACTTGTTATTCAAGGTAGGGAAATAGAAACAAAGTATTGAAGAGAAAACAAGAATTTGTGCAGCAAGAGAGAAAGGAAGAGAGGACATGGAGGAGAGAAGAACAGTCTGCAGCTTGCAAGGGGCTTAGGGAAAAGACAGGTGCAAGAAGACCACGGTAAAAAGAGAGATCCTGAGAAACTCACAGAGATTCCTAAGGGAGAGAATAACTTAGTGTGTACAACCATGTAGCCATCAATTTCAGAGGCCAAAAACACCTGCCTACTTAACCATGGCCACTTATACTGTAGAAATTGCTAAAAAGAAAAAAAGAAATAAAGAAAGAAACTATATTTCTTGCCAGTGTGTCTATATTTGCTTCTACGTATATTCAATTATAGCCTTTAATTTATGCCATTTTGCTATTTTACCTCCTATGCCATATTTTTAAAAATCTGCCCCTCTTTTTCTGAAATACAGATTTGAACTAACATGAAGCTATAAAAGAGTAGGTCTGAATCTTTCAAATACAGAGATTTTTAAAAAGAGTTTATTTATTTATTTTTCAGAAAGAGAGAACAAAAGGGGGAGCGGGGGGCAGGGGACGGGCCCAGGCAGAGGGAGAAGCAGACTCCCCTCTGAGCAAAGAGCCCAATGTGGGACTCAGTCCCAGGACTCTGGGGTCATCACACAAGCCGAAGGCCGATGCTGAACCAACTGAGCCACCCAGACAACCCATATATAAAGCATCTTAATTGTGGAACAATCTCATAACCATATTTATGCTTATGTCACAGAATGTAGATAGTCAAATGAGCTCTGGCCATTTTACTATCAATCTATACCAGGAGGACAGCAACATGGTTAGTGGAATTTGGGCATTCTCCATAGATTGGCCTGTCATTCGAGTAACTGAAGTCATCACCTTCTGGATCACAATTCAGAAAAGGAGGTAGCTCCCAGTTTTAAAGCCACAGATTTGTTCTCTATCCTAACTCCATCCATTTCATCACGTTGTTAATTATCAGTTGGCTTCTGATTGAAAAGTAGCACTTGGAAAATATTAAGTAAAAATTATTTTCTCTCAGTTAATTTGTGCTCTGTTGTATTTTAGATTTTAGGAAATAAAAATGTTGAAAATTATTTCGCATTTAATCAATATTCTTTCTCAAATCGAAACAGAAAAACTATTCTTTTTGGCTTATGGCAGATTTAACTTTTTAACAATGGAATTTAGCCTCAGAGTTAATATTTTGAATGAATGATTCTTATTCCTAATTTTTCTCATAGATTAATATACGTGTCTTATTAAACATTTTTAAAAGACAGAACCCACTTTAGCAAATATTTACATTTTTAAAAATAACAATAAAATTTTCTTAAATAGCTGTTCTCATTTTTTTGGTTTTGTCTGTTTGATACAAATCTTTCCTTTCTTTATCTTCATTTGTGAAATGATTGTTATTATTGCCATTAGTATTTTTAACTCATTTTCATGTGAAAACTCCCATCGATTCTCATAAGATCCATGACTGACATTCTGTGACAGAAATGAATGAATATGTCAATATTCATTTATTCAATTTAATATTTAAAAATTTGTTGACAGCATCTCTCTGAGCATCAACATTTCTGATGAGTATCTCTGTTCAGCACTGAGAACAGAACATCGTTGTAGCCCTGATTCAGAATCAGGGAGTGAATAAAAAACTATTTTGCCTTTTCTGCACCTATAGTTATATAGGACAAAGCTCTGGGCTCATGTGTCATGCCTTATTTGAACAATATTAGAATAAGTAGAAGTGATATATAAAATTTTTTTAACTTCTAGATTTTAGGCTTGAGAAGTCAATACCTAATCTAATTATGGCATGAGAAACAATTCAAGCACATTTTGCATTAAATCTGAATATGGAAAAGCAAACTCATGAGAAGAAGAGCCGCTGTAAATAGTTTAAAAGCCCAGAAAACAAATGCATCAGAAGTAGTAGTTCTCTTCTGATTCTTCAGAAGTTTTTTTCAGTTTAGTATTTTGTTGTTGGTTTTTATAAAGATCTCTCATGTATTTCCTGTTTCTGGATGCTCAGTTTGTGGCTGTGTTGATTTTCTATCTTGGGTAAAGCCCAAATGTCACAATCTTACAATGGATGAATATACTCTACAATTGGTAATTTGAGAAGTGACCAATTAATGATGGGTTTTATTAATAGAATATGGGTCAACTAAGCTCTGACTATATTTACAGATCTATGTGAGGTATCATATAATATACAAAAGGTATAGTCAATGGTCTTTGTCTGAAGAAGCTGTTCATTTTGAGACGAGAAAGCTGAATTCTATGGAATATGACACAAGGCAATATGAAAACAACAGTGCTGAGGTACAGGGCAGGAAAGATCTATGTTGTGCTTGAAATGGGGAGGCAAGCAGTGGGACTTAAGTTGCATCTAAGAATATACTTTATAGAGATGGGGAGTGGGGTGGAGAATGGTTTAGCCTGGAAGAATAGGAAGAATGTGGGCGGAGTGATAAGAATGTGGGTGACAGGTTTGGGGGCTGTTTGCAGAGGATGTAACATACATACATAAGTACAGAAAAAAATGGGAATATCGTGGAGTACTGAAAAGAGGCAGTGGATGATTATGGAAGGCAGGAAGGTCAGTTGGACCTTGAACTTTATTGTGAACTTTACTCTATAGACAGTACTGAAACGCCTAAGGAATTCTGAGCTGAATGAATGGCTCATATGGAATAGTTTTTTGGAATATTAATCTGACAATGTTTTGCAGACTACTTTTGAAAAGGAAGAAGAGAGAGCTCAGTGAGGAAAGTATTTAATACTCCAGGCACAATAGATACAAACCAAAAATAGTACGGCAGAGTGAAAAAAGATAAAAATTCTAAGCAGTGGTTTTAGATTTTCAGTTCAAGGCAAAGCAGAGGGCTAGCTTATGAGATTTGTCTGCTGTTTTTAAAGGCAGCTTCCCCATTTTCTTTCTGCCAATCTACCTGTTTATATTCTGACCTGATACTCTGATAGAAAATGTATTTTGGGATTGTTCTCTGTCTTTCATCCTCATTACAAAGGACTGTTCCAGTGATTGGGATGCCTGTAAAACTCTTAGCCAGTGTGAGGACAAAGAATCTCGCTCAGATGAAGGAAAATAGATCTGTCTGTCTGTTGCAAAATATTCCATTTTTAGTGATTTCTAAACCCATCGGACCAATATAGATTCCAATTTACTTCCAAAGTTTGTGAAATTCAAGAGCTTTGAAGTAAGGCTACCTGCATTTAATCCTAGATTTACCCTATTTTATTGGTGGCTTTGGACAAATGAGAATCTATTATTCTTTGACTTTGTACTTTAAGCTTCTGTCATGGTCTTATCTAATAGTGTTTGAGAAAAGGCACAAAGATGTGTACAGTGAATAGAATGCTGACTTTAACATGTCATTAAATCTTAAAGACCTGTAATAACCCATCTCTCCTATCCCCAAAGCTTTCCATAATTAACCAACACCTAAGTATGAGCCAGCAGGTACTTGCTGATAAAACAAAGTGCATGTTGACAGGAAAATCTAGGTTTCAGTTGATCAATGGAAAAAAGTACTCAACTCTGATTGGTTCTTGCAGCCATTAGATGCTAGAGCTAGTTGTGCTGTGGCCTGTGTCAATGGCTCCAAGAGGCACAAGGCCACCAGGCAACCAGCTGGTAGGGTCAGTAGAAAATATGGGAAATTATAGGTTACTAGTATGTAGAATTTATTTTTACAGGAAATAGAGGTTAAGTAGTTCAGTCATAGAGTTGATAGAAAATAGTCTGAAATCTCTTATTAGATTTTGTAGTGTAAATCTACAATATTTAATTTTTGTGTTTTAGAGAGATACTCTTTAAAAGCAGCAATGAGCTCAAAAAACACAAATGCATGTAAAATTTAAAAATAAGTACATTTACACTTCTCTAAAAAGTTAATGATTCTTGCTGAATTGCACAAATTATTTGTCAACATTTACCATTCTTCCCTGAGGCTGTGGAGATGTCCCTCAACACGTGAAAAACAGAAATCTGCTGAATAAGCATTTGCATCTACTTCAAAAGCTAATAGTTATTTTAAGAAGACTTTTAATAAGACTAATTTTATATGCAGAGGTGCAGAAAGCACATGTTCACATCACTGCATGTCATTTTTCATTTAGATCAAAAAATCATTCTTATAAATTTCATTCATTTTTTTAAAGATTTATTTATTTATTTAGAGTAACCAAGCAAGTGGGGGGAGGGGCAGGGGAAGAGGAAAGAGAGAGAATCTCAAACAGACTCCACTGAGCAAAGATCCTGACTTCGGGCTCAGTCTCATGACCCTGAGATCATAACTTGCTCTGAAATCAAGAGTTGGTCATTCAATGGACAGAGCTAACCCAAGTACCCAAATTTCACTTGTTTTTAATTTCAAGTTTTCTCATGTATGTATGAAAAGAGTTTGCAAACTTGTTCCATTAGGAGAAAAACTTGACATTGCTAAATGATATCAGTATTGTATCAGTGGCATCTGACTCCATAGAGAAGGTGAGTTAATTCCAAAAATAATTCATTTTTTAACTCAGTTCATAGAATTTAAGTAATGCTTTGGAACTTGATTGAATAAAAGGTGAAATATTTCACAATTATAGATGCTCTTGCTAACTTTTGAAACTGAAACTTCTGATCTGGGTTGCATTTGTTTTGAAATTTTAGAAATCTTTAGCTAAAGGATTCAATGAGTAGAGTGCCAAAATTTTTCAACTTTTGAAGTTTTAGTAAATTACAAGTTATTGAAAATAAAGCAAAAAAGACATTGAAATATATCCCTACAGAAATGAAGAGGAATGGAAGAAATTAAACCCAGAAAGCAAAAAGCATATAGAATTTTATACTGAAATTACGTAATTGTGCTTTGTGATATCTTGACTTTGGGAAAAAGCTTTGAGTGAAGCTGATAGTTTTAATTGGATTCATGTCCACTTTGAGTAGACATTTGATTTTTGTGGCAACTACATTTTGCTAAAAATTCAAATAAATCATGAATAAAAATCTTTTGATGAGTTTTAACTTATGAACATATTTGTCCAAAACAATAACTTAAATGGAGGTAAATGATGGTACTTACAAAAATATGTGACCTAAAATATTTATGCATTTTAACTGAAAATTGAATTGAGGATATTCTTTTTACATAGTTTTCTCTGAGCATACCGGATATCTCAACACCTGCAACAGAAGGATATATAATAAAAACAGTTATATTCTACAGAAAGGAGTTAATAGAATAATTTAGAATAATTAATATATAGAATATTATATATAATATATAGAATAATTAATATATAGAATATAGAATAGAATATAATAGAATAATTAACTAAAAAATAAATCCCTAAGAGGGAGATCATGCCAATTTTATGAAAAATTAAAAGAAGTAAAACAATATTAAAAATATATTCTTTATTTTCTTAAAGGTGTTTTGTTTTGTTTTGTTTTTTGAGAGAGAGAGAGAGAGCACAAGGCAGGTGGGTCAGAAGGAGAAGCAGGCTCCCCACTGAGGAGGAAGCCCAATGCAGGACTCAATCCCAGGACGCTAAGATCATGACCTGAGCCAAAGGCAGTTGCTCAACTGACTGAGCCACCCAGGCACCCCAAAAATGCATTACTTGGAAAAAAAATCCCAATGTTACAGTGTAAGAGAAATACAGCTAAGAAATTCATTTAAAGGAAATGTGTCTAAGTGCCAAAATTAATTAACCTGTTTATATTTAATTTTTCTTAAATTTTTAAATTTTATTTATGTATTTATTCATTTATCTATTACTTATTTATTTATTGAGAGCGAGAAACGAGTGGCAGAGGGAGAGAGAGAGAGAGAATCCCAAACAACTTCCAAGCCCAGCACAGAGACCGATGTGGAGCCTGATCTCAGCCCCATGAGATAATGACCTGAGCAAAAATAAAGAGTTGGATGCCTAACCAATTGAGCTACCCAGATTCCCCTCTCCTAACTGCGTGTGTGTGTATGTGTGTGTGTGTGTGTGTGTGTATATATATATATATATATGTATATATGTATATGCATATATATATATATATATATATATTTAAGGTTTTATCTATTTATTTGCCAGAGAGAGACACAGCGAGAGAGGGAACACAAGCAGGGGGAGTGGGGGAGGGAGAAGCGGCTTCCTGCTGAGCAGGGAGCCACTGCTGGGCTGGATCCCAGGACCCAGGACCCTGAGCCAAAGGCAGGCACTTAAGGACTGAGCCACCCAGGCGCCCCCTGATTGTATATTTTTAAAATATTTTGGGGGTGCGCCTGGCTGGGTCAGTAAGTAGAGTGTACAACTCTTGATGTCAAGGTTATAAGTTTGAACTCCATGTTGGATGTCGAGATTACTCAAAAATAAAATCTTTAAAATATATCTAGATAGATAGATAAATATAAGTTCTTGTTTTGTTTTGTTGCCTATGCTATTTTTACTTTTAGAAAGAATTTTATCATTGTATACTATTGACTACATCATTTTATGTCTATCAACATAACAAAGCTAATTTACTGTCAAAAATATATCAGGGTTGCCTGGGTGGCTCAGTCGTTAAGCATCTGCCTTCAGCTCAGGTCATGATCTCAGGGTCCTGGGATTGAGCCTGTCATCCAACTGTCTGCTCAATGGGGAATTTGCTTCTCCCTCTCTGCACTCTCATGTGCTCTCTCTCCCTCTCTTTCTGCTCTCTCTCTCACAAATAAATAAATGAAATCTTGAAAAATATATATTTCAACAATTGAACAATTTTCATTACTTTTAGTGCACCTTTCATTTTTAAAAAACTGTGCTAGTTTGAAAATGGTACATCTCTGGAACCCAGCTTCCTGGCCCTAATATTCCTATTCTGACTCTTACTACCTTTGAGAAGTTAAATAGTTACTTAAACTATTTAAATGGCCTTGGTTTCCTCATCTATAAAAATGGAGTTAATAACAACACAAGTTTCCTAGGGCCATGAGAATTAAATGAGCAACTAATTGAAGGCTAGTGGCATCATCATCATCATCACTGCCATCATCGTCTTCTGAAAGTTTTGCCCAGGTGGCCTAATTTTACAAGCTATTTACTATTACCAAAAATCAGCAAAGTATCCTATGTGTATTGCAAAAAAAAAAAAAAAAAGACAAAGAGAAAAAAGATGCTAAATAAAGAGTAACAGTTAAAGATAAAATACAGAAAAATTCATTTGGTGTTTTTTATAACCAGTGGGGTTTTTAAAAAATATTGGTGCTTCTTATTTAATAATGTGTAAGTGGAGTTTTTTTTTCTTTATGTATGCCAAATGAATTGTTTTAAATGGAAATACTAAATAATTATAATAGACACATCCAATGCCATAAAATAATTGAAATGTTTGAAGAACTACTTTAAGGAAATATTTATTAAAAAAAGAAAACGTCACTTGTGATGACCACCGCATACTGTATATAAGTGACCAATCACTAAATTCTACATCTGAAACTAGTATTACTCTGTATGTTAACTGTCTGGAATTTTGAAAAAAACTTGAAAAAAGAAAAAAAAAATAGCAAACCATGCATGGTATTTCATAGTATTTGCCTAAAGGAGGATTTCTTGAATAATAGAGATTGAGGCACTAGTTACTATTCCTCGTAAGAAGTGTAAGATGATGGGAATTATAGTTCTTTTTTGTACATGTAACAGTTAAATAAAAGGATGTGGATTACTGTTTGTAGTAGAAAGGAACACTGTGTAAAATTACTCTTCACTTCAAAGTAGGTTTCTTTTCGCTTAGTTTCTTTCTCTTTCTCTATTGCTAAATGAAACGGCATTTGCATTTTACAACTGTAATTAAAATGTACCAGTTTTCTATTTCATTTTACAAATCTAAGATTCCTAAACACTTAGATGAACTAAATTTTAAATTGAGGTCTTAATTAAATCTTTAAATAATTAGTGTTCAAAGCAGAAGTGTGAACAGAATTAATGTTAATTAGATTGTTCATTTATCTATTCCTTTATAGACAGTGATGCAAATTTTAATCTTAACCGTAAGTTTTTTTTATAGAGAAGAGACAGATATTAGAGAGACATGGTAGAAATTATTTATAAACCTATAGTAAAATATTGCTTTTTTCTCTGCTAGGACTGCCAGAGCAAGTGTGTGTGTGTGTGTGTGACCCCTGTTAAATTTGAACTTTAGAAAAATTTGGGTAAGTAATTCTAAATATTGCATGGGATGTACTCAGACTAAAAATTGTTTATCTGACATTAAAATTTATCTGGCAACCTTGTTTTCTGCATCTGAATACATTTATTCAGAGACTTTGGATTTCTAACCTAAAAATCTTTTGATATAATGTAATGTCCTCCAAGAGTGGGTGGGTTGAGAAGGCCAGAATTTATTTATGGAAAACAAAGACTGTTCAGTTGTAATTTTAAAACAGTTTGGAGGCGTCCAGGTTAATGTTTTATAGGTGGCTTATTAGAGGTCTTATGCATCTACTTATGCATTAGATTTATATTTTATATAAGTATGGATTTATATAAAATATTTTACATTTTTGATGTTATTAAAATAGCATATTTTAAATGTCTTAGTAGCTATTTACTATAGCTACTGTATAGGAAAATTATATTTGTTTTGTTTTTCATTGTAGTATCCAACAACTCTAAAAAAATCACTATTTATAACAATTTATTAAAGCTTTTACATTTTCAATATTCATCTGCACACTGGCGGTACATAATGGCACTTTTATCTCTTTCTTTTCAATCTTTATATCTTCTTTTTTCTCACTGTTCTGTCTAGGACTTTAGGCAAAATGTTGAATGGATTTGTGAGTAATGAGCATTTGTGTGTCATTCTCCATTTTAGGCAAAGAACAAGTCATCATTTATCATTAGTCATGTGCTCCAATGTGCTCTAAGTTTATCAATTACTTTTTTCTTGATATATTATTTAACATTTCTTAATATTTCTGATTTCCTTGAATGGAAGTTAGTTTTATCAAATACTTTTTCTTTCTGTATTACAATGTTGACATGATTTTTTTCATTTTTAAATGTTAGTTTATGGTTGAAATGTACTGATTTGATTGTTAAATCAACCTTGTATTCTTAGTATAAACCTACCTTGATCATCATGTCTTGTTATTTTTAAGGTATTCTGATGAAGATCTGTTTCAGGTTTCTTTTTTGGGTTTTTTTTCCCCATATTTTAGGATAGGTCTATGTGTGTATGTCTACAAGAAACATCAGCCTGCAGTTTTCCTGTCAGCTTTTTTTTTTTTTTTTTCCTGTCAGCTTTTGATATCAAAATTATTTTGGCCATATAAAATGAGTTAGGGATGTTTTCTTTTTTCTGTTATCTGAAAGAATTTATGTGAGAATTATGTACTTCTTTTTAAAATGTTTAGGAGAGTTTACTGGTGAGGCTATATTATCCTGGAGTTTTATTTAAGAAAAGTTTTATTTATTAATGAAATTTCATTGATATTTATGAGCTTTTTAATTTTTTCTCATGTCATTTTATTAAGTTGTGTTTCTTGTGGAGTTTGTCAATTTCATCTAAATTCCTCCATTAATGGACATAAAGTCAATAATTTTAAAAATTTTATTAGTTTTTTGTGCTGACTTTTGAGGTGGTTCTATTGTATAGTTCTTCTAATTTACTTTATTAAATTCTGATCTTTATAACTGCATTTATTATTTCTTGTGCTGATTTTACCAATTTTTAAAATTTTTCTGTGTTTTAAAAATGTATACACTATCAAGTATATGTTCTTTTGTGTGCATATTACTCTCAAATTTTAAAAAGTTAGTAAGTGTGTCCTGGTGTTTTTCTCTATGGATATAATTTAACATAATGTCTACAGGTCCCTATTTTCATATAGCTCCCATGGGGATCCTTATTCTGATGGATCATACAAATGTTTTATTTCTTTTTCTACTGTGCTTATTCTGTGTTCTATCACCCAACGTTAGTAAATAATGTTTTCTTTTCAATGTTGACTTCTGTAATGCTTGACATTAGTACCTTATGTTTCTAGATCTAAAAGGTATCCTATTTCTTCCCAGCTATCAGGGATGAGACAGTGATAAACACAAACTATGTCTGATAGTCTTCCTCCCTTCCCTTTCCTAGTTTTACTGGTTGTATCATTTTACGTTATCAAGAAACACAATCCTTCAATTCCATTCTGCTACCTAAACCTCCTAACTTGTTTGAGTCCCACTTCTTACAACAGCTCCTCAGCACCAGGTTTCCTGCCACATTTCTTGTAGTCACCTTCTGCAATGACTGACATTCTACTGGTTTCCTCAAGCATGCTTAGAAATCATGGCGACGTATTTTCTAAGTCCTTGTATGTTCATAATTAACCTAGTTAAATATCCTTAAAATTGCATTTTAAAACTTTGTCTTCCTTTCACCAAAGGAAACTAAACAAAGAAGGCCAGAATTGAACTTGTGATTGATATACTTGCTCTGATTTAAATACATTCCATACAAGTTCTACAGGGTGTTGGAAGACCAAAAGGCAGCGGCAGTCTTCTAGACTGGACCTCTCCTCCCTGACATGGGGACAGGGCCTATGGGTGGCACGGGCTGGACTGTTCTGTGAATGCCAACTAGAAGCCTGCCCTGGCACTTTGGGCTTCTGGCTCTCCCCAAGTCCTTATTAAGGCAACCTGAGTACAGGCTTCAAGAAAAACAGAAACATGACAGGAAAGGGTGCCCCATACTCTTGCCTGCCAGGACTGGGACCAGCACCCACCTACACTGGACCGAATTTCCTTCTCATCACGGAGCTGGTCTAGGTGAGGTCTAGCCTAGATAAATATAAAATTCTTGGTTCACACTTTTCTTCCCTCATATTGACCAAAACAGCCTTATTATTCCTCTCAGTCTAATTTTAACATTTTCTTCCTATGATAAGCTCCTGAATTCCCTTTTCTTATAGCATTTGCTTTAAAGACTTGGAATTGTACATTCTTTCTCTGCCCCCTTTGAAATGGAAATTTTCTCCTAATCTCTTGCCAGTTTTATAACCCAGAAATGTCTTTCTCAGGAACCTGGGAGCCATCCCTTTGAAATGTAATCATCAGGAAACATAGAGCCTCTATCTCCCTGTCTTTGGGAACCAGTAGAAGCCTAACTTCAGTATGTGCCAACTAGCAAACACGGATGGCCTGTGTCCTTACACTGAACATCTTCTGCCCTGATGCCCATCAGTACCTCTACTCTATACTGTGCTAAAAAACAATCCCAACTTTTGTTTTGGAGTGGTTAAGTTCAATTTCTCCTTGCTATGGTAATAGTTATTGAATAACATTGTCTTTGCCAATGTTAGATATGTCTGGTGAAATTTTTCTTTGTCAATATTGTAAGTATTCTCCCACTGTTTCTGTTATTGTCTATTTCTGTGGAGAAATCGAAGGTCAGCTTGACTATTCTCTCTTCAAAAATGTCTTGAATTTTTACATAGCTGTCCTGATATAAATCTCAATAATTTTACCAAGGCATATCGTTTGAACCTTCACAGTTCAGTATTCACTGTGGAAGTGTAAATGATTTATTAAAGAAAAGTTTTCCATTTTTTTAAAAAATATATTTATTTATTTATTTATTTATTTGAGAGTGAGAGAATGTGAGCAGGGGGAGGGTCAAAGGGATAGAGAGAGTCTCAAGCAGGATTGATAATCAGCATGGCACCTGGCACAGGACTGGATCTCACAACACTGAGATCACGACCTGGGCCAAAATCAAGAGTTGTACGTTTAATTGACTGAGCCACTCAGGTGCCCCAATAGAAACATTTTCTTAATGCATGGTTTAAAAATTTGTTTTGTTATTATTCTGATTGTTATCACTGCTATCTCCATCACATCTACATTTGATCTTGTTTATTTATCTCCTATTTAACACATTCTCCCTGGTCCTTTTTCCATCTTTATTTCTGTTTCATTGTGCTTAATTTTCCAACTTTCATACTTCTCTCTCCCTGGTGGCTCCCTACAACTTTTTTATTTCCCCCTACAACTTTTTGTACATTTACATGTTTGTTTTGTTTTCCTTTCTATTTCACTTTTTGTCAACTCACATTTCAATGTTTTCTATTTTTTTTTTTTTAATCACATTCACCCTGATCTCTTGCATTTTTTTGCTAGTGGACTCCTTCCAAAGACATTATTTGTTTTTTATTTAAACAGATTTTATGTCAAAATGTTTCATCCTAATTCATCTATTCTATTTCACCATTTAAAATAATTTTATGCATGATGGGACACTTGGGTGGCTCAGTTGGCTAAGCCGCTGCCTTCGGCTCAGGTCCCAGGGTCCTGGGGTCGAGTCCCGTATTGGGCTCCTTGCTTGGCAGGGAGCCTGCTTCTCTCTCTGCCTCTGCCTACCACTCTGCCTGCTTGTGTACTCTCTCTCTCTCTCTCTGAATAATTAATTAATTAATTAATTAATTTTTAAAAATCTCTAAAATAATTCTATGCATGATAAAACTATAGAGGAATATATGCAAAAACTTAAATTTTTATCTGTCAGGGTCCTTGTTTGAAGCATCATAAATTCCTTATGCCTAAATTAGGCAGAAGTGGATTGGTTCCAAGGAAATTAAGTAGCTAATAGGAAGTTTGGAGAACAGGGATCAGGAAATCAGCAGAAATCAAAGGGTGTTTTATGGCCAGAGGCACACTCACTGTCATGCCACAGAACTCATTTCTTTAGCACACTGGTGTTAATCCCACAAACAGAAACTGGGGCTATCATTGTTCCAGCCACTGCTAGATACCAGATTTATCATCAGCTGAAACAAAGAACTGTAATTTATACCTATTTCTTATTTATTCAACATCCCAGGAAAAACATATAATTATTTGAAGGTGGGTCACTTGCCTGCCCCTGATTACCAGAGTACAGGGAGAATAACCATTTGGCTTTTTGTATTTCCATAAAGACTCACACTGTGAGAATCTCTAATTACTTATTCGGGCTTCAGATTCCGGGCAGTCAAGTAATATTGGTAAATGACCATTTAAAAAGTTATATACCAGACTCATAAAAATGTGACTTAAAATGCCAAACTACTAAAGGAAAATAAAGATATAAATCACAAAGAAAGTTCAGTCCAGCATAAGAAAGGAAATGAGAAGGAAATAAAAGAAACAGGGTCCTGTAGGGTAGTGAACAGGTTTGGTTTTTTGGTTTTTGGCTTTTGTTTGTTTGTTTGTTTGTTTGACTACTGGCACCAATATTTCCTTATTCTGATTAGAATATCATCTGGATTTTACTTTCAGAACAACCACCCACTTCTAGTCTGTACAGGGCAGGGTGGGATAACCCAATCCATTTGGTGGTGGGCCCAGTGAGAACTTGAGCAGTCTAGATAATCTATCTCACTGGGGACTGATACTAGCTCGGAGCTGGGCATGTTGCTCACACAAGGCAAAAATTTCTGAGAAGGAAATCATGGCAGACAACTTCAGGAACAATTGGAACAAAGATACTTGGCTTTTAGAATGGCTGCTTGATTGTAACAGACTCTTCATGCTTCTGGTAGCCATCTTGACTCTGAGGGACGATCCACAGATGGCTTAGAGGGAAGCCAATGAAAGGAGGTGGGGACAAGCTAGAGGTGGGGGCACAGATTCCTGACCATGTTTGTTGTAATTAATTGCCATCCTGCCTGAAGAGGGCAAGATTCTTAAGCTATATTAACTTACCGAAAGACATGTAAAAGAAGGCTTGAATTTCCAGTAAATTTTTTTATTTCATAAGTAAAATCTCATTACTTCCAAAGTTGATTTCAAAAACAAATTGGATGAAAATAGCCTAGAAAATTTTAATGCTCATAAGATGATTAATAAATGTCAAAGCATGCAGTAATTCTCCAGAAATTAAAAAAATGTGGCTCTGGTGTTGAAACTAGTGAATTAACAGAATAGAAGAAAGTCCAGATAATTCATGTATCCACTGAATTATTTTATATTATAATACCGATATTTCATATCAATATGTGAGAAAAGAATGGGATTCTGTAAATAATATTGGGAAAATTGTATCAACATGGAAAAATAAGTTAGATCCATGTTTCAGAAAACGAATTCTGTATAGACATAAAAATAAAATTCCAGATGAATTAAATATCTGTTTAAAAGAATCAGAAAAATGTCTCTTTGTAATTGCTTTGGGCTGAATTGTGTCCCCCACAAATTCGTATGTTGAAGCCCAAATCCCCAGGGCTTTTTAGAAGGTAATTAAGATTCAATAAGGTGATAAGGGTAACGTCTCAATACACTAGCATTGATAGCCTTAGAGAGAGAGATCTCTCACACAATGCACACACACACATTGAGGAAAAGACCATGTAAGGATTCAATGACAAGGTCGTCTTCTGTAAGCCAAGGAGAGAGAGCTCTCACCAGAAACTGACCAGGCTAGCACCCTGATCTCAGACTCCTGGCCTCCAGAAACTGTGAGAAAATAAATTCCTATTGTTTAACCACAGGTCTGTTGTATTTTGTTATGGCAACCCGAGCTGACTAATGCAGTAAACTTAAATTGAAGATCTTTCAAATATGTCATAAACACTGGAGATCAAAAATTAATATGTCTTGCCAATTTGATTACATGGGATTTTAAAACTTCTGTTTCATGGAAACTGCCACATTCCAGGTAAATGGACAAAATATTCTTTGTTTTCTATATATAATAAAACCAAGAGCAATAACATAAAGAGCTTCTGAAATAATTAAGAAAATGGCATTTTAATAGAAAAATGGACAATTAATGTGAACAGAACATTTACAGAGGGAAAAAAGATTAATAAATGTAAGACAAATTGCTCTACCTCATTAGTGATCAAAGTACTGCATAAAAAATAATAGTAAAATGCTTTTTCTTGTCAAATTATAAAGAATGAGTTGAGTGGCAATTTCTATTATTGGCTGGATGCAACAAAATAACATTCACACATGCCATGGATTGGGGTATCCATATGTTCATATAGTGGTTCAGTATCATTACAATTTAAAATGTATATCCCACTGATCCAGCAGTGCTCCCGTTCAGAAAACCCCTCATGGTGAACAAATATTATTCATATAATATGCATACATATTATAACAGCAAAAATAAATTTTATAAAAGACTAAACATCCATCAAAGGAAATACATAAATCAGAACACAGTCCTACATGAACTATTATGTGGGGGTAAAAATAATATTTTCTTTGTATTTATGAGAGGAAGTTCCAGTAGGAATTGAAAAGCCTACAAAGTAATTCACAAAGACTTGTAGAGTGTGATGCCATTTACCACACTCTAAAAACCTTTATGTGTATGCGTGTGTGTGTGTGTGTGTGTGTGTGTATACACACACAAAAGGAAGAAAGAACAGAAAGATAAATGCCAAACTTTTTAAGTGTTTACCCTAGAGAGGGAAATAGTATTATCGAAATCCTTTTGCTCTTTTAGTCTCTACTTCTCAGCTTTCTTAAAATGAGTACTAGCAGAGTTTGAACCAAATAGAAATAGCACTTATTCTGGAAAAGCTATGGTACAAAACAAATCATAAAATGAAACAAAACAAAACAACAACAAAAACAACTGTTGATACCATTATAAATACATCTCTTTTGGGAACAATAATTCATATAGTAGGAACCATAAACTTATTCACATCTTCTTATAAAATAAAAGTAGTCAGTTTTATACATTTTATTATGTTACTTTAATTCTACTGAACGATTGATATTAAAACTCTTTTATCAATGAAAGCAACCTAGGTTCAAACATTTACTTCAGTGGTAAGTCTGGTCAGTGCCCCTTTCTAGCTACTTTCTGTTGTTCCCTTAGCTCAGACCCTCATTGCCTGCCAGGTTTATTTTAATGGACTCCTACGTGACCCCTCTCCTTACAGGCTCTCTTCCTTCTACTCTGTTCTTCTTGTTGCTGTTAGTGTTGCCTTTTTAAAAACTAAATCTCATTTAACACCTTTTTATGCAAAATCCTTCAGTGGTCCCCATATCTTCAGAAAGTATTTGAATTCCTTAGCCATAACCTTTGTGTCCCTTTGTGATCCAGTCCTTCTCACCCTGTCTTTACTCTCTACAGTCTGTCAGGAAAGAAGTGTGGCCCCGCTGAAGCTATTGAAGATCTCAGTCCACCCAGGGCTTTTCAATGGACCTTCACAGCCACAGCCTAGGGGAGGCACCCGGGAGATGGAGGCTAAGCAATCTGACTTTATTGTCCTCTGTCTCCCACTGGGAAAGTCCACTTAGACACTGGAGGTCTAAGAGTCTGCTTGAGGCAATGTCTAATGTGGCCCAAAGGCAGTTCTGGGGCCCAGACCAGGGAGGGGAAGGGGCATATATGGTAATGGAGTAACACAAGAGGACCCTAACCACCATACACCCAGGTGGTTTCCCACCATCCTGCCTTTTGTACTTTCTCATTTCTAGGAATGCTATCCACAGAACACGCCAACATCTGACTAATTGTCTTTCAAAATTGAGTTAGCCCGTCTCTTAAATTGCTAAGGTCAGGTGCAGCACTCCAAAAAGAATCAGAGATCCAGGCGTTGGTGTATTTTTCCTATTGCTTCACACCTGGAACAAAAGGTATCCATTACAGCTCCAGAAAGACATGCAGGTACCAAATGAAAAACCTGGAATTTGTGTTCTGAGAACTGTGAAACAAGAGAAAGCTTGCGGGATATTATCAGTGACTTCAAAATTAAAATGCAAATAACCAACCTTTATGTTTCAAACTAAATTTGCAGGTAATTTTGCAATTTGCAGTTATTAAAGACAAGAAGGAGGATGGCTAAGGATTACATTTAAGTCCTCACATATCTCTGATACATTTTTAAAAAATATTCTATGGAAGGAATAAAGAGACTTTTTTCTCAAACATGTTCTCTAGAAAGCTCGAGTGTTTACATATTGCCCCTGGCCTGGACTATGTTGCAGGTTTCCCTCCTGCTAATGATGTCTGGGACTCAGCATGGTAGCAGGTTTCCCCTTGTTTCTAAAGGGAGGACCCGGCATCCAAAAATAGACTGATTTTATGCTTAAATATGAAGTGAGAGTTCTGGGAATAAGAGCCTTCAGAGTCTCTTAAGTTTCTTTATATCCCTTACTTGATTTGCTAAGAATATTATGGAAACTCTGCCAATACCCTTTGGTAAGAAGCTAATTAACTATGAATGAGTATAGTCAATTGAGATATTGTTATGTAAGCAAATAGAACAATGCCAGGTTACACCGTTTATTATAAAACATGCCTCAATTAAAATTTCATGTGATATAGTGCATGCAGATTTTCTAGGATAAACAGCTATGTTTTAGAGACTAAAATCCTTTTATAGTGGGCTGGTAAACCCTGAGACAGCAAATCAATAGATTATTCAAGTCAAGCAAGAGAGTTTCAGAGAAAGACAAACTATTAACCTTAAACGTGAATGCATTTGCATTTATAAATTTAGCTTAAATCAATTTGTATCTCATCTCCTTATAATTATATCATGTTATTTAGAAATCATAAATATATTTTTAAAACTTTTTAATTGACATTGTAATGATCCAAATTCAATTCAGATTGGCCTTTATTATATTTTAAGGGAGCTAAAACCAAATTTGAACATGTTGACTACAACTTGTTCAAACTACCTGGTAAGTATCCATGATGAAAATTGCTTATAAAATTTTAAGCTCCCTGGATCCACCTTTTCACGTTTGGTTTATCAAAGGCACCCCCTTCGTCTTTTACTCTCTGAGATACAATTCACATACCACACAACATTAATACCCGTTTAGTGTTTTTAGTATACCCACCATGTTGTGCCATCATCCTCCCTACTTAATTTCAGAACATTTTCAACAATTCCAAAGAAAGCCCATACCAGTTAGCAATCACTCCATGGATTTGCCAGTTCTGGACATTGTATATAAGTGGAATCATACACTATGTGGCCTTTTGTGTTTGGCTTTTTCAACTTAGCATAACATATTCAAGCTTGTCCATGTTATAGTATGTTACTTTATTTCTTTATATGGCTGAATAATATCCATTTTATGGGTATATTACATTCTGTTTATTCATTCATCAGTTGATGAACATATGGGTTGTTTGCACTTTTTTTCTATGATGAGTAATGCCACAATGAACATTTGTGTACAAGTTTTTATGTGAACATCTATCTTCAGTTCTCTTGGATTTATATCTAGAAGTGGAATTGCTGGGCCAATGGTCATTCTATGCTTCACTTTTATGGGATTCCCGAAGAATTTCCTACAGCACTGCAACTTTTTTACATCCCCACCGGGAAGGTGTGAGGATTCCAACTTCCCTACATCCTTGCCAACAATAGTTATTGTCTCTTTTTGAGTACATCAATCCTATTCTTCAATTCTTAAATTAAAAATCCAGTGAAGCCATTAGAATGCCTTTTCCATCACCTAGATAACTCTGTGATTAAAGCTCTTCTCTCTGCTATTGTTTTCAATAGAAATAGTACAATCTTATTATACTCACATATGGATTATTACTTTTATTAATTTATTTAGCAAACATGTTCATTAAAAGATGGAGTGATATCTGTGCATAACACGTGGAACACCAACATTCCTAAAGGACTGTAGAATTCCAAAGCCAGAGTATTCTGGTTTTGCAGTTGACTACTTATGGGACCTTTGATAAGTTAAATAAATTATCCTTTGCCTCATTTTGGTAACTGTGAAGTGGAGAAATGGTTGCACATGTGAAATGAATATGTGGGAATTTCATAAGTCTATTGGTTTCCTGATGATGCCGTGACAAATTAACACAAGTTTGGTGATTTAACAAAACAAATGTATTATCTTTCTAAAGAGGAATAAATATTCTGACATGAAGCTCACTAGGCTGACATTAAGATGTTGGCAGAGCCCCATTCCTCCCTGCAGGTCTATTTCCTTGCTTTTTTGAGTTTCTAAAGGCCATCCCCATTCCTTGACTTATGGCATTCTTTCTCCACCTTCAAAGCCAACAAGGGCAGGTAGAGTCCTTCTCCTGCTTTCATTTCTCCAGTCAGAAAATTTTCTCTGGTGGTAAGGATGCAGCATTAGAATGGACCCACACAGATAACCCAGGAGAATCTTTCCATCTCCAGGCCCTTAATTTAATTTTTGCTGTGTAAGGTAACATGCTCACGGGTTCTGTGGTTTGCAACGCAGACATCTTTGAGGGACTGTTATTTGTCTATCAGAATGAAATAATGTATGTCTCATGACAAGTACTGAAATAGCACATAATGCTGGATAAATACGAATTCCCTCTTTTATTGTTTAAAATAGGGACTATATGATAAAATGGCAATGGACTCCATTTCAGCTCTGCCAAGGAGATAGATGACCAAATCTGAGAAAGTTATACTTTTATAAAGACTTAAAATACAAACACTATTATTCCCCTAGAATAATTCCTGTCACAAGATATTTGCCAGATGAATATGACATCATTAACCTCCAACCTCAAGTGTCTCGTCTTTCCTTTGGCCCAGCAGGGAAGACATCTCAACCATGTGGAGATAACTTTGTTTTTGTGATCTGATCTCTAGTCCTTTATCTTAAACAGCTACAAAAGAAACAATGTTTTCCTTATTTTGTGGACATTTCCTAAATACCTCTAAAAGCCCTGTCAATATTTGCCAGTTCCAAAATATGTTCTAGTCAAAATTCAGCTAGTGGTATTTTTAAGCAAACCCTAATTAAAAATCATTTAAATGTCAGTGATCAAAACATAGGAAGGGAAAGTCGGTATTTAATGATGATACGGCACATTTATAGAATACCTTTTCCTGAGAAGATCAAAACAGATAAGCCAAGTTTATGTATCTGTTTAACACCGATACTTGGAATTGGGCACGTACACTACCTTTTCCAGGTGGGGCTAAGAGGAGAATTGTGTATTCACCTTACACAGCTGAGAGCACAGGAACAGGCTTGTTTTATTTAGTGGGGAAAAAGTGTCTAGCCAGGGGTAGACTGACATGGAGGAACAGATAGCCTCAGTTCATGTATTATTTGCCTCTGAAATCAGTGTTACTGTTGACGTCTTCTGCCTTTATTGTCAATCCCTAAAATAAATTAAGGATTTTATTCCCTCAGAAAAGGGAGCTATAATTCATTGCTTCATATATGTTAGCAAAAACACTCCTGCCACAGGCTGTCTCTGAAATACCGCAGTAAAAAGACCTAAATCGAGGGGCGCCTGGGTGGCTCAGTGGGTTAAGCCGCTGCCTTCGGCTCAGGTCATGATCTCAGAGTCCTGGGATCGAGCCCCGCATCGGGCTCTCTGCTCGGCGGGGAGCCTGCTTCCTCCTCTCTCTCTGCCTGCTTGTGATCTCTCTGTCAAATAAATAAATAAAATCTTTAAAAAAAAAAAAGACCTAAATCGATAAAGGAGAAAAAAAGAAAATAATAAATGATCAAAATAAATAATAATTATAAATAAGAAAAATGTAAAGATGTCTGGCAATGCCACATTCTACTTAAGAGTCGAGGTGAATGTATGTTGATACAGAGACATGGTATGTGCCCCAGTGCCCACTAATTTTACAGTTGCTGATTTACAACAGACTTTTAATAAAACTGGCTCTCATTATCCTTTATATACATGACATTATATATTACATATATATTATACATATACGTTATAATTATAAATATATAATATATATTATAAATATGGTATATAAATATAGTATAAATTATAAATATAGTATATAAAATACATATTATATTACATAAGGGGTATGGATGAAATAAGAGAAAAGGAAGCGAGTAAAACCTTTCCTAGCACCTGCACAAAGTACTGTTCACCTTTTGGTGCATTTGCTTTATTTCTTTTCCTGCAAATTATTATATTTTTGCTTGTAAATTTTTATTTTGCTATGATTTCAAATATACAGAATATTTTCAAGAATAGTACCATCAATTCCCTGATATTTTCAATCCAATTTAACAACTGTTAAATCTGACTTCATTAGCTTTATCACCTTCTCCCTCTTCCCACCTGTGGGCATGTGCACACACACACACACACACACACACACACATCTGTGTTTGCATAAATATTTATAACTAGATACATATGCAAACATATTTTTTCCTGAGTCATTTGGGGGTATTATATCTTCACTCCTAAATACCTATAAAAATCAAGAACTTGAACATTGTTGCAATACGTCATTCAATCCACATATTTTACATTTGCCAGTCATAGTTTTTTCTTCTTAATATAGCATCTATCAACATTTGTTGCATTTACTTAGCAAGTCTGGTTAGTCTCCATTAATCTGGAAAAGATCCTCAGCCTTTCTGTTTTTCTTGACCTTGATATTTTAGGAGAAAATAATAATAATAATAATAATAATGATTTTGTAAAATGTCCTTTAACTTGAATGTTTCTAGTGTTTCCTCATGATGTAATGTAGGTTATGCATTTTTTTTTTTGCAAGAATACCACAGATATGGGGCTGTGTTCTTCTCACTTCTCATACCAGGAGGTACATAATGACTATTTGTTTCAACATCAATAACATGAACTTTGGTCATGAGGCTAGGCGGTATCTGAAAAGTGTCCACTGTAAATTATTTTTCTATTTATGAATCTATAATTTGTGGATGGGTATGGATACTTTAAGACTACATAAATACCCTCTTCCTCATCAAACTGTTTTTATCCATTAAATTTAGCAAACATTGATGACTTCTAACCCTATCATTTCTGCTATTTTTACTAGTTGGCACTGATAGAGATTTCTTATCTCCTCTATTATCGATTCATGTATATATGCACATTCAAATAGATTCATGGGTTCCTGTTTTATTCAGTTATAACTTATTGTTATTATTTGTATATTCAAGTGGCCCTAAACTTGACCATGGGAAGTTTTACAATCTTTTTGACTCAGCTCCATGATTTATTGAGCATTCTTTTAATTTACAGTGAAAATGTTCCAGACCCATGTTGGATTTTCTCTGCTCCAGGCTTGGCATTAGTATTTACTTCAATGAGTCCTGATTCCTTTTTAGAAGAGACGGGCTTTTAGAACCTCAGTCTAGGGAATAAATAAACTCATTGTTACTGGGGTATCATTTCTTCTGAGCACAACCCAGCAGACAGAGCTAGAAAATACAGGCATGCGCAAACACATACATACACAGCTACCTCTCTCTATATACAGGCATATCTACGTATTCCTCGATTTACCTATCTTGTAATAGATAGTAATAGTGATATGAATTCATGCTAATTCCAATACCATATCACAGGGAATATTTCAGTCTCCCCCTTTCCGTATTTGTAACTCCCCTTTCCAGTAGTGAAAAAACTGTCTCTCATTACCCTTTATATACATTATATTATATATTACATATATATTATACATATGCATTATAAATATAGTATATAAAATACATAGTATATATTATATATATAAATAATAAATATTTAATATAAAATAAAAGTTCAAACCTAGAATACTGAGAATGGTTTCAAGATTGTTAGGTTATTTTTATTAACTGATAGAAAATCAACCCTCCAATAAAATAAAGGAAGTAAGTTGTGCTTGGGTGTATATATATACATACTATAACATTTACTCTTTTAAAGTACACAATCCAGTAGTTTTTAGTATATCTACAAAGTTGTGTAACCATCGTCACTGTTTTGTTCCCCCACATGTTATTGGCCACAGGAGAGGAGTCATCCTCTCTGTCACCAGGGGTGCTCACACTTTTTTCAGCCACTGTAAGCTTGGGCCCTGGGAGTCCTGGGTGTCCTTGGAGTCCTGGAGGTGGCTGGGTACATGGGGCTTGTTCCCATCACCCCAGAGGAGCACTGGATAGTTGTAGGGCATGGTCCAGTTGATCATGGTGGTTACTGGTAAATGGACTGAGTGGGGGCATTATTCTAGTGAGGCTCCCGTTGGTGAAGGACGTGACCAGCACTGGCTCCCTGGCCCAGGCATTCCTGAGGAAGCAGCAAGTCTTTCAGCCATCTCTGGTCTCAGTGGCCGTGGTGGTCACCATCCCTCAAAAAAAAAAAAAAAAGAAAAGAAAAGAAAAAAAAATCCCATACTCATCAATAGTCACTCCCCCTTATCCCTCTGCTATCTCCTCAATAAATGAATCTGCAATAAATGATAATAGATAAAGAATATACAAATAGTACTTCCAATTACTGCAGAAACAAGGGAAAGAAAGAATGACATTCATGTCCTTGACAAAGCATGTGTTCTTGAAGAGCACATGGTAGAGGAAAGTGATCCAACTGGGTTCAGGTTTCTGCAGTGTCCTCCCAAGCAGCTAAGGAATCTAATGAGAGTGAGTCTTCTGGTTGAAAAAAAAATAAATAAATAAAGACCAGATGTTAGCATTCCTTAGTGGCAAGCTTCACAGCTGAAGTAATTCCACAGTAGAGGTAGTCACTGTGAAACAGGAAGGAAAAACGTATATTTGTGAGAGATAAGAGCAGCTCTGATGGAGCAAATTTCTGAGTATTTTAAGAAGATGCAATGTCTCAAATACTGTTCCTGAGCTAGGGGATGGGATGCCTCTAGGGCATCAGAGATGATGAATGCCTAGTGCCTGGACGGCCCTGATGGATTTGGATTTCCTCCCACAAGTGAGATGGCTACATTGCTGGCCGGCCATTTTCTTAATAGTTAAATCTGAAAGAAAAATGGAACAAGGAGATTGGGAATGCTCAGTGTGAGGCACACTTCTTCCCTACACCTGATGTTTTCTTCCCTGCGGGGAGGAAGTTCCGTGAGGATGAAACTCCTGTGCTTCTCTCATGCCCATGTTTAAGCATCCTGGGGATGGAGGAATGCATAGATTGCGAATTGTAGACCAGAGAACTCTTATGCATATTTTGTTGTTCTTTGGGAGTAGCCTTACCCATAAAACAAGAATTGTGCTTTGCTCTTTCAGGCTGACCAAAGTGAGTGTTTTAGAAACAATTTTCTGCCTTGTGTAGTGCCTTGTACTGGTTCCGCCCCGCCATTTCCCAATCGGTTTGTAACTTTTGTAGAGAAGAGTTTATTTTTGGTTTGGACGACCTCGATACCTCTCACTTACTATCTCTGCGTTGCACTCTGAGGCCCAAGTTTAACTCTAACCTCAGCTTATTTACTTTTTATCTTTCAGAATCATGCCCAGGATTCATATCACATTATTTTTCAAAGTGGGTATGTATCTCTGTGTTAATGAAATAAAAATATTTAATCACTGTAATGGTTTTGGTGCACTGCTGGAAGCCTGCAGTACAACGTTGTCAGAACTGGAAATCCCACCCGGTTCGTGTTGTTGTTTGGCTTTCTTTCAATATTTTAATGTTAAAAAAAGACCTGTTTCTTATTTATACCACTATTATTAAATTCCTTTTTTTTGTTGTTTTTTTGTTTTTTTTTTTTACCTATATTCCATCCTACATTATAAAACATGCTTACGTGAGGCTTTTGTTCAATACATTATTTTCCTGCACTATGTAATTTAATCATATCCATACCTTTAAAATATTAATTACAGCAATGTATCAGTGTAGTATTTTCCTTTCAAATTTCTTTTTGTTGTTATTTTTTTGTTGTTGTTTTAAATTTTTTTTTTTCAGTGTTTCAAAATTCATTGCTTAGGCACCACACCCGGGCTCCTTTCAAATTTCTGACTTTTTTCTTTATTCTCTATGTCTCTGCTTTCACTTAATCATTCTTTCTTAAAAAGGGGGAAATGCTAGTGGTAGGCAAAGGCATACAAAGATAGGGGTCACTTGCTTTTTCTTGTTTTTTTTTCGGTCTGAACTTTTGATAACTGAATGTATTCATAGGATAATCCCTCAGGGCATGATATTGACCAAATACCATTGTGTGTAAAGCAAGATACACGAAATATTCAGCAGTACAAAATATAAGAGTATTTTTCATTTTGAGAGTGATTTAAAAAATTCATAAGACCTTAAAAATCAATATGCAGAAAGAGGCAAGACCACCCATGTAGATTAAATGGACATAATCATTTTGGAAAGCAATTTGGAAACATATATTAAGATCTTTAAAATATGCATATGCTTTTCTTGTTTCTGGGGCATTGTTCTAAATAAAGTATTTTAGGGGTGCCTGGGTGGCTCAGTTGATTAAGCATCCAACTCTTGATTTCGGCTCAGGTCATGATCTCAGTGTCCTGGGATGGAGCCCCAGGTCAGGCTCTGCACTCACTGTGGAGTCTTCTTGGGATTCTCTCTCTCCCTCTGACCCTCCCCCAGCTTATGTGGTCATTCTCTCTCTCTCTCTCAAATAAAGGAAATGTAAATCTTTAAATAAAACATTTTTAATTTTTTAAAGATTTTATGCACAGAAGTTTTTATAATA
Source organism: Lutra lutra (assembly GCF_902655055.1). Taxonomy (NCBI): domain Eukaryota; kingdom Metazoa; phylum Chordata; class Mammalia; order Carnivora; family Mustelidae; genus Lutra; species Lutra lutra. Next base: position 33,304,598 of record NC_062286.1, read on the forward strand.
CTCTTATTTAAATAGTAAAATACATAAAATGACTAAGCTGTGTGAGATAATGACAAGGCATGTCACAGAAATGTAACAGAATATAATAGAGTTATAAAATTGTGTTAATGAGTCCATTTTAAAATATATAAAATATAAGCCATAATAAGAGGAAACTGTACAGTCACTATGATGACAATAATATAAAAATGAAAAAAAAATCCAAACCTATGAAATATAGAAATGTTGAGAAGGAAATAAGGTAAAATATTTATAGTGGTTGTCTTAGACTGATTGAATATAGTATTTTTCTTGACTCTTACTTTTTAATCACCATTTCTGTGGTTATGAACTGTCATGTACTAACAGTCAACAGCCTTTTTATTTTATTCTATTTTTTTAAAAGATTTTTATTTATTTGACACACAGACAGAGAGACAGGAGAGAAGGAATACAAGCAGGGGGAGTGGGGAGGGAGAGGCAGCCCTCCCACTGAGCAGGGAGCCTATGCAGGGGCTGGATCCCAGGGCCCTGGGATCAGGACCTGAGCCAAGGTCAGGTGCTTAAGGACTGAGCCACCCAGGTGCCCCTCAACAGCTTTTTTATTTTAAAAGTAAATGTCCAAATTTTAGCAAATGTATGGATTTCAAAATGACTGTATATATGATTTCTTGCATTGAGTTAATTCAAGAAGCTTCTTAACAGAGGTGAGTTTAACTTAAAATTTGGAAGTGGGGATAGAGAGGGATGAAAATTTTAAAAATTTATAAGAAGACGTTCTAAATTCTTTTTTGATGCCTGATTAGTAATTGTTGCCCATAGGAGCATGAGGGGGACAGTATGGATGGGCTAGCTTTATTCTTTCATATGGATTAAAAATAAATAAAAAACTTCTGTAGCTCAAGAATCTTTCTAGCATAACTATTAGTTTTTATTTACTTTTGTAAAATATTTTTATCTTCATTTTTAAGTTCTATGTCTTCAAAGCATCGCCAAATTCAATAATATAGTACAAATAATACAACACTGTCTGAAATATCAAAGAGAATACTCTATATTCTCACACTCTGAAGATAAAGTTTACAGGATACAGTAATCCTATATGATAATGTGTATATCAATGCATGTGCTCTATGTAAGTTGTCTTGTTATATTTATTTAAAATACCAGCAGTAAAGGGGCACCTGGGTAGCTCAGTCAGTTGAGCGTCTGACCCTTCATTCTGACTTGGGTCATCAGCTCAGGGTCCTGGGATTGAACCCCATGTCAGTCTCCACACTCAACGTGGAGTCTGCTTGAGGATTGTCTCTCTCCTTCTCCCTCTGCTTCTCACCCCATTCCTTTTCTCTCTCTCTAAAAATAAATAAATCTTAAAAAATTAAATATTGATAGTATTATAGATACATATTTTTCTTTAAAATATTTTTATTAAATATTTACTGGTTTTATTTTCCCACATCAAAGTACATGGAGCATCTTCACTGTCTTTAAAAATGATCTAGTGATCTATTGTGAGAATGAACCATAATTAGTTTCTTTAATTTTCCATTGATGATCACTTAGATCATTTGTAAATTATGGCTTTTTCTCCATAATAAACAATTCTGCAATCACTCTTCTGCTATATATGTCTTTATTCTGATTACATTTTCAAAACAGGAACATTAAATGTAATGGAGAGGTAGTTATTGATTTAAGCTTGTGCTATACAAGTTAAGGATAGACAATATATCAAATGCCAGTGGAAGCAGGGCAGAACAAATTGTTTTCTCTTTAGACTTACCTTTATAGGAATTAGATCATAAGAAAATAGTCCAATCAAAGAACTAAGAAATATCTCTGTGATCATCAATCAAGAGAATACTGGTCATGATTATAATGATAACTTTTATTAAAAGGTTACAATGTGCCAGTCAGCGAGTTAAATCATCTTACATTATCTCTATCCCCACTTCCAAACTCCTTATTAGGGAGATGGCGTTATTACACCCATTTTGCCAATGAAGAAATGAAGGCGAATTAATTTGACTCAGGTCACATAGTGAAATCTATCTTCAGGACAAGAATCCTGTTTCATTATATACAACCCCACTCATAAGCATAGCATATATAAGCAGAAAGAGTACTTAAATAGAAATATTTGCATCTCTGGTCCTTGTTGAGGTTGGCTTCTACCTATTGAGATGCCTGGATCACAGCCATAAGTGACATTGTATGAAATGAAAACTCCAGGCATTGGGTCAGAGCTACTCATCTCAGCAAACACCTAGTTCAAGGTACTATTTTGCTGTTTTAATTAGTTTAGGTATATTCAAAGGCACTGTAGTCTATTTAATCAGGAAATAAAATGATAAGAGATTGTGATGATTATGTATGTTAATTATTGTCATTTTCATTGGTCTTAGCTAGAAAATTATGACTGTCCAAGAATGTAAAGGCCAATTATTGGATTACTGAGCCAATTAATTCTATCAAAGTATTGTGTGATAAGGTCCCTTACTCATATCTGAATACATAAAGGCTGAAATAGCAGGGAAGTGGGAGAAAATCTATAGGGTAACTGAATCACTACTCAATCTTTCTTTAATTTTGCATATACAAATACTATCTAATGATGGCTCCTTTTCACTAGCTCACATATTATTTTGGCCACTGAAGCGATTTTGCAATGGACCAATAGTGACCAAAGTCATTTTTATAAAACAAAGTGCATATATTGTAAACTTCCATAACAACTGCTTAGATATTGAGCCAAAATATTTGATTCACAGTTGATTTCCTTCTTCTCTCTTACCTCCCAGAGTCATAGGGTCAAGTTAGATTGATTTTTCACCTCAAAAGGATCACTTAAATCTGTCACTTCCTTTCTACCATGATTAAGAATACTATGTTGATGACAGAAGATGAGGAATGTTCTCCATTCTGCAGTGGAAACCAGATCATTTTCATTGAGGTAGAAGTGAGACAAAAGACGTGTTTCCTAAATAAGGAACATTGTAGCTGAGGTTGGTAGAGAGGGATTTTAGGGAAGATCACAGAGATGCTTCCTTGAACAACTTCCCAGATCCCTCTCATGCTTCCCAGGTGAGGAAGAGGCAAAGAGCTTAAAAGTAGTAGGCATGGACATGGATGAAGTTAATGTGTTTCAAATTCCCAATACTTGTGACTCATGACTATTAACATTGTAATTATATGGACTTTCTATAAGAATACATCTGATTCAGGGGACCTTTGAAGAGAATTTGTTCTGTAATACAAAGCTGTCTCTATTTCCACATGTATCTATGCATTTCTATCTATCTATCTATCTATCTATCTATCTATCTATCTGATTATTATTTGTTGAGGTTTTTTGTTGTTTTATTTTTTGATGCTGCTGTAGTGATAAATATGTTGCTACTTGCAATGTTTTTGGAGCTAAGGAATGGAGGGTAACATTATAGAACTGATAAAAGCAAAGTAAATGATCGCACTTATTCCTTGGCTCATTTCCATCATCCAAGCAAGAAAAGCAAGTCCTTTAAAGGAGGAGAAGTAAAAACACCATGACGAGAGGAAACTTTCCATGGACTCTTCTTATCAGCCACATTTTATCGGCTGGCTATTTATATTTCCACCCCCTGTGGCATCAGCTAGCTGCAGCTTAGGAAAATGAATGCTTTAGAAATGCACTTGGGGCTCCCTCAAACTTGATTTTCCACATGGAAATGTAGGCAGATTTATCAGGGATGGACAAATAATAGAAGTAGAAATAATAGAAATAGAAATACATCAAATATATCACTGGGAATGACTCCTTAACTTTGGATTTTTCTGTGTTCAGAGATGTGATCTTCTCCGAGTTGCTGTGGCTACATCTGGCATTCTTTTTGTGTGCCTGCTAAATCCTCTTGAAGGAGTTTAGGAATGCTTGTTGGGAGAGTAGACATGGGAGTGGTGGAAAAGGAAAGAGACAAGAAGGATAGAGGGGAAGGCGGAGGAGGAAGAAAATCTGTGTCTCAGATATTCTCAAAACTATTTCATTTGAAAAAAAAAAACCTTTCATTTCAATGACTTTGCAATGAAAATTTGTCATTAAAAACTGGACTGTCTTGAATAGATATAGACAAGGGACAGGAAGGTGGTTTGGTGTCATTGTTTTCAGTTAATTTGAATTATCCTAAAGGAGTTTTAAACATGATATGAATGACACTGATGATTTAAAATATTGTTTTTGATGTACAAAAGTAACATTTAAATATATTTTAAAGGTTTTATTTATTTGACAAAGATACAGCAAGAGAGGGAACACAAGCAGGAGGAATGGGAGAGGAAGCAGGCTTCCCACTGAGCAGGGAGCCCAATGTGGGGCTTGATCCCAGAACCCTGGGATCATGACCTGAGCTGAAGGCAGACCCTTAACGACTGAGCCACCCAGGTGCCCCAACATTTAAATATTTTAATTATTCAGATTGAGTCTACAAATCCTATGTATTCTATTTTTCTGTTTTAGTAAAGGTATCTTGATTTTCTCCCCTTCCTTGCCCACAAAGGGTACTAATTTCTCATTTCCATTCTCCTCTATGGTCTTCCTACTGCCACTAAACTTGACCGGAGTTCTGGTGGGGGCATGCCCAAGGTTAGGAGATGCTTGGACAAGCCTGCGGCTGCAGCTCTGAGACATCCCAGGCAACCTGTCATGGGATCACGAATGTGTCACTGATCTAGAAACATAGGGACTTGATAAGTCTGCCACTCAGAGAGTGTGGTATGAGGCATAGGGCATTCCAATTCCACAAAAAAACCTAATTTGGTTTATGATGAGGCAATAAAATAAGTACATGGCAATCCTAGATTGTGTTTCTTCACTATAATGCTAATTAGGTATCTGTTACTAGCCCGCATGAGAATAGAAAGGCTATAATTCTAAGTCGTCATTGTCAGTTGTTTTGTATATTAAAAATGAAGACAGATCTCAATAAAGAAGAGCTGTGACCAGCTCTGTTCATAGACTTTAACTGTAGACACTCTTCTATTTGTGCCCCCTAAAAATGGTCCATTTTCCATCTTGGTCATATGACTGAAAGAATTAAAAAAGAAGAGAGTGAGAGAAATTAAGGAAGAGAATAAGGTCCTGGGAAAAACACTGAGAAACACAGACAGGTGTTTTGATAATTACCTAATTTTATATTGAGTTGAATTAAAAGGATTTTACTGAAAGATCTTTTTTACTCATATTGTTCTTCTAGAATTCTGAAAACTTCACCTTCACTGATTTTGGAAAAATCATTTGGGTCATAGTAAGGAAAAGAATTCTCTAAAAAAAAATGAGTGGCCAAAATCTGGGACACTGACAATGCAAAATACAGCAAGGAAAATAAGAGGAAGTTGAAATGGGCTCCTTTCAGGTAGAATACACACACGCACAGACACACACACATATATATATATATTCAAGGAGAATATATGTATATTTATGAATATGAATATGATATGTAATATACATTACATTTGCCATATAGATAATATATCCTGTATATGTATATATAATATGAAATATTATATTATACAATATGTATACATATAATATATCCTGTGTCTGTGTATGCATAATATACATATTATATATATTGAACTTCTTCTGGTTTTCTCCACTGAGCCTTGTTTTATAGGCAAGGCAGGCAAATGTCACCATGAAAATAATGGAAACAATCCATCGAACCCACCTGTCAGGGATAGCCGATCATGTATGATTTCCAGGGCAGAACTGCGTTAGGAAAGGTCTGTTACGTCATAAAAGTACCTAATGAAACTTGTTTCCTAGAGTAGTGCTTTTGCACTGGAGAATGAAACTACAAATTAAGTTTACAATGAGTCAAAGACATTGCTATATGTAATCTCTAGACTAATATAGAGTTTGTCATATAGAACATGTTAACCATAAATTTTGATGTATTTAAAAGTGGCGTAATATGAAATTTTACTTTGTTCCTTGAATGTAACAAAATTTGGAGGTAAATGAGTGATCTTGATGGTGCGGTGTCTTGTCGGCCTTGCTTGTAGAGGGGTCAGCATGTAAATTGGAGATGGCTGGAATAATGCATGCTCTTAAGAAAGGCATGCATTGATTCACTGGCCACATCCTGGTTCTCAACCATTTCCCCATAGGTCCTGTGATTAAGTCAGAGACTACAACCGTATGGCAATTAGCAGAAGATTCTCTGACTGATTTGATTATTTCAGCCTTTGCAACTTTAATAGATTTTTTAATTTTTATTTGTGTGTGTGTGTGGTTTTTTTGTTTTTTGTTTTTTGTTTTTTACCATCAATACCACAAACATGATGGGATATGCTTGAGGTTAGAAATGCCTATGTGTTACTTAATTTCTTGAAAACTATTACGGAGATCAGGGAGAAAAGAAAAAACCTCCATAGTTTAAAAGTGGTTGACATTTTACTGAGGGTGGGAGGGGGGTGGTTGACATTTGACCCAATTGCCTTGGAAGAATGGCAGATTTTCCCTTAGGAAAGAGCTTCCCTTTTAATTAGGAAATCACCTTTTTGAGAATGAAAAGGTCATGTCCTAGGGCACTGCAGAAAGGGGGGAGAAAGAGAAAGATACCAAAAAAAAAAAAAAAAAAAAAAAAAAGTAAAGAAATGGCTTGCTCAGCAAAAGCAAGAAATAATCATTTGCAGGCTTTGGCTGGTAGGCTAAAGGATTGTAGGAATCAAGAATCGGAAAGAACAGGATTGTATGAAGGGTCTAAAACTGTAATTTTCAACCTGGCTGCACATTAGAACTAACAAGGGGAAATTTCATTTCTTGGTTCCGCTCCCCAAAGTTTCTAATTTACTCGGTGTGGGTGGGTGCTGAACGACAACAGTTTTATGAAGTCTTTCCAGAAATTCTAATTCTCACCCAGGGAGAGAATTTTTGGGGAGAAAATGGTCACATCCCAGGATGGAGTTTATGGCAGAAGATGGAGAGTAAGAAACCCAAAGATTGGTCAGAGTAAAAAGTGCTCGAAATGAGAGCTGGATAATATTTAATCTTAAAATTATTTATTCTCCTAGTTGTTCTGGGCTTCTCCTGTGCTAATATCCTATCTCTGGTGAATGGTGTTTTACATGCAACAATCTTGTATTGATAGAGGTTTAGGGAATGGGAATGATGGTCCAGTTCTGGTTAGAACTGGTGCCAAAAAAAGAAAAAGAGTAGCAATTCCAAGAGTTAAAACAAGATTTCTGCAGAGAACATGTAATTGTACAAGATTTGGGTATCTCTGGGAGATAAAACTTTGATGGGCTTTTTTACTTCTTTTGTATATTATCTATTTTTAAAAACAATAAACATGACCACATATTATTCTATAATAAGAACAAAATTAAATTGTTTTTATTTTGAAAAGAGAAAGGTATGAAGTCAACACCTGGCAAGACCAGACCTCTCAATGTCTATTTGTTGTTATAATTATCACAGCTAACTAATAGCGGTGAGGTAACTTGCTGTCTTATCATATAAGAAGTAATGTTGACTTAACTTCTGGAGTTTGAGGGTGTGCTAGCAAACCACATTACACCTACACAATTTAAATAAGTAGGAATTACTTAAGCAATACAAATATGTATTTGCATTTCCTTTTGTCTGGAAAAATCACATAAGAATTTTATCTTCATTGTACTGAAAGCCATACAGTTAAGAAACTTTCCAAAACATCCTTACATTTTCCCATAAAGAATATATTTTCATGGTGAATCACATGAGAGAATTTTCCAGGGACATTAGAAGAACTGGTGTCATGATCACAATGCTCTCGGTCACTCAATAATTCACCATCGCAGGTGCTGCATACCCTGTCTGTGGGGCCTGTGTGCTCTTTTTTGGGACTGAGCTCCACACCACTCACTGAAGAACCAGCCTAATAATAGCAAACGAAGCCTCTCTGTGCCTGTCAGGCGGTTGCCAGATACTCTGCAAAATGCATGGGGGAGAGAGCTGGGAGCCACGGCGTCTCCCTTGACTGTGAGCAAGGCTCAGACGGAAGAGGCATGAATCTCAGATAAAGTTGCTGGCTGCTCCCTCAATCATGGTCCACTTTTTTCAAAATGGCCTCTCTGGGCAGGAGGCCCACCAACTGATTAATCTTGTATTCTTCAGAACGGTCGGCAACCAGAAAAACCTTCCACGTGGAATCTGAGCTCACCTGCTCTTTGGGGAGTCAGAGCAGATAGACTTAGGGCTCTGCGCATGTGCACACGGGGGCATTTGTTTTAGAGAAGAGGGCGCATCGATTTTGCTCTTTAAAGATTCTCTTGCTTTGAAACAACCAGTTGAGAGCTGACTAAGGCAGTTGAAAGGATCTTCAGGTCTGACTGCAACTAATTATCACCTGGGACTCTTGCACAAAACAGACTTTTAAAACTGCTGATGTTCACCGCCAGGTGAAGTCTCCCTGAGTCAGAACCCCCTGGGGATGGGCCCAGCAATAATTATTTTGATTTGAAAAAAGTTCCATTGATTCTGATGGACGGTCAGGTTTGGAAATCATGTCTTAGTCTGAGATAAATGAACACAAAAATCAGCAGAAGAAATAAGCCAACGGGGATAGATGGAACAGAAAGAGAGGGCGTGAGGAGAATAGGAAAAGAAATTGCTGAAAAAAATTCGTAATGGGAAAGCGAGCGACATCACCATTAGGCAGAAGGAAATATTCACGGCAGCTTGTGCTGGACTCTAAGAAAGGGATACGGAAAACAATGTCTCCTAATCCACAGGAGCAACAATTACTTTTGCATTCAGTCATTTGTATACTAAAGTCAATTAATTGTAATCAGACTTTGTCACCAAACAAATGTCCCCTGGTTGGAAAATCAGTGCTTCCGCTCTGCACCACCCCTTTTTATGCTGCAACGGGAGAGCTGAATGTTATCTTGAAACAATGTTCTATTCTGCTGATACTATCATTTCATTATAGCTCCCTCACACCCAACCTGCTAAGCCTTTAATGAAATATTTCCTAAATATATATGCCTTTAATAGGAATGTGTAAAATAGAAAAGTAGAAATGTTTCAAATGCAGAAGACTTAAAATACCATCTTAGGTCATGAGACCCACACAGGTGGTAACAAGAGTCGTCCTGTTGACTGCTATTGAACAAAATCTAGTCAACAGTTCAGGCTGAAAATAGTGGGCAGTGGGAAAAAGTGGGTCTTTAAAATATAAGACAGAAAAAAAAAAAAAACCAGAACTGCTTTCAGGTTAAATGTCTAAATGCGAAAAAATATAAATGAAGCTAATATGACTTTTATAAATATAATCAGGTAATTCACATAGAGGAAACAAAATGGACCTAATTTGACTTTCAAACATTCATTTCTGCTGAAAGTTTTGTTTTCTCTCACATCAAAACTCCACCTTGAGCTCTAATGCTGTCCTTGCAAAGAAATCTGTATTTGTTTCTGCCTTTAAATCAAGACCATCTACCCCTGAATCTCATTCATGGTCTCTAGAACAAGATGATAATTAATGTAAGCTTTCCTCACTTGTAAAATGAGCAAAATAATAGTATCTACTATGTAAGAACTGAGAAGTAATATGTATAAGGCATTCAGAAGAGTATCTGGCTTTTTATAAACCCTGTCCAAGTGTTCCCTAGGATTATTATAAAAGTTAAGATTCTGCTCTGGCTTTTGAAGTTCCCTGAATAATTTCTCCCTCCATATCTCCATATTTCTTCCACCGATTGCCCTGTAGCAATACATCTTAAGTGACATAATAGCTTATATAGTAATAACTGACCAGTTGTGTGTCAGGGGTAACCAGAGTTCAGCAGTCACTTATTTCTAATGTCCCCTGGTGCATTTATGCCAAAAAGTATCAAGTAGAAATCCTGTCCTAGCCTTCAGTATTAAAGAAGATTAAAGATAACAATAGAAAGTCAAGGAAGAGGAAAATGAGTTGAGAGGGATACAAAGGAAACGTGTCCTTGTTGAAAGCATGGCTCCCCTCAGATGGGATGGAAACATTACAGAGGGGAAAAAGGGGAAGGGCCACTCATTTGCGTCAGCCAAATCCACTCCACTGCGCACAGAGACAAAGATACTGCCCCCAAACTGCTCTCCTCTCAGACCCATAGACTTTTTTTTTTTCCCTTCCTCCATCCTTCATATGTGGTTTTGTCTCCTTTACTATTCTCTACAGACTTCCCTTAATACCATCCCTTTGGCAATATTACGTTACTATCTGTAATACCTGGAGATTTCTCTTAAATTGATGCCATATCATCTCACTGACCCCCAGCCCCCGTCCTGCCATAATTCATTGAACTCGCTGTTTTGTGGCACCAGAAAGAGAGGATGCAGAATGTATAGTGAAACTGTGGTCAGAACATTGATAATTATGTGTCCCAAAATATAATGATGACCACTCTTTCTGAAGACACCAATAATGTATGGCTGGCTCTTTAACATTTTATCTTTTAAAAAGTTAATTATTATTGTGATGAATATTCTGCCACCTTTTGCTATGCTTTCCTTCTCCCACTGCCTTATAAAATTTATGTTAGTTTCATCTTCATTGTTTGAAATGTCAGCTGTTTTTTCAAAACAACATCCTCTTTATCTAACAGCATCAATTAGAAAAAGAAATTTAAGTAATGCATATACATCACAGAGACAGAGTGAAAGGGAGATAATTTTAAAGGAATGAGTGTAACTGAAGTGAAAGCTTACTACATTTTCTTGAAGAGAACAGTGCTTTGTTTTTTCATCAAGAAAAATAATAGTAACAATACCTGACTTTTATTTCAACATTAATAATTGCCCCAAGAGAACAAAGTCACCGCCTTAACTCTAAGATAGGGAACCTTCCAGATATTTCCTGAAAAACAAAAAATAAAAAAAAAAACCTGTCTTTGAATATGGCATGGCTTTTAGATAGAACATCAATAGCACAATCCATGGAACAACTCTTTGGTGAGCGGGATTTCATTAAATTGAAAAAACAACAACAACAAACTTTTCCCCAACAAAAGACAATGTCAAGAGAATTAAAAAACAAGCCACAGACTGAGAGAAAACCTTTACAAAATATTTAAAAACATCTGACCAAACTGTTACCCTACTACACAAAAGTCTCTCAAAGCTCAACAATCAGAAAACAAACAGCCAGATTAAAAATGGGTCAAGGGGTGCCTGGGTGGCTCAGTTGGTTAAGTGCCTGACTTCAACACAGGTCATGATCTCTGGGGCTCTGGGGTGGGTGGAGCCTCACCTTGGGCTCCCCACTTATCAGGGGTCTGATTGGCACTATCCCTCTGCCCCTCCCCCTGCTTGTTCTCTCTCAAGTAAATGAAAACTTTAAAAATAATAAATTAAAAAAATTAAAATGGGCTACACACTGTAATACACACCTCACCAAATAAATATACTGATAGCAAATAAACATACAAAACAATGCTCCACATCAGGTTATCAGGGAAATGCAAATTAAAACGACAAGGAGATAACACTATGCACTAGGTGTATAGTGACAACATCAAATGCTGGCTACGATGGGGAATTCTCATACATTACTGGTGGGAATGAAAGTGGGTACAGCCACTGTGGGAGATCATTTGGTGGATTCTCACAAAACTAAACACAGCCTCACCATGTGACCCAGCCATCACACCCATTGGTATTTACTCAAAGGAGCTGAAAACTGTGTACACACAAAACTTGCACACAAACATTTATAGAACTTTATTCATCATTTCTAAAACCTTGGAAGCAACCAAGATATCTTTCAGGAAGTGAACAGATACAACAGTGATTCGTCCAGACAATGGATTATTACTAGCACTAATAAGAAATGAGCTATCAAGTCATGAAAAGACATGTAGGAATCTTAAAGCCGTGTTATTAAGTGAAAGAAGTCAACCTGAAGAAACTACATATTGTATGACTCCAACCACAAGACATTCTGGAAAAGGCAAAACTGTGGAGGCATTAAAATGATCTGGGGTTCCCAGAGTTGGGGCAAGGAAAAGGGATACATAAGCAGAGCAGAGGAATTTGAGGGCAGTGAAAATACTCTGTATGATATCATAATGGTGGAGCTGAAATTTAATTTTCACTATGTAAATATCCATTTTTGTACACTGTCCAAAGCCTATTAAAATGAGGTTATACAATCAATCATTGGATTATATGGTCTACACATACTGAATCTTAATATTTAGGCTGTCCTATTTGCAGCATTTCATACGTCCATGTTCTTCTGATCATATTTTAAAGTTGGATTTATGTATAAAACTGTTGTTGAATCCCTCGTCTCATATTTTATTTAAGGTTAGTATATAAAACCTCCTAATTAATTGTATAAACCATTTATTCATTTAAACAGCTAATATTTGAGAACCTAGGTGGTGGAAACTAGCTTACAAGAGAATCCGTCCTCCTTTTTTTTTTTTTTTAAACGTGTATTTATTTGAGAGAAAAGGAGAGGGTGCAGGCAGGGGGAGGTGCAGAGAGAGAAGGGAAATCTAAAGCAGATTCCATGCTGAGCATGGAGCCCAACCATGCATGGCTGGACCCTGGGCTGGACCAGGGGCTGGATGCTGGCTGGGCTCACTGCAGGGCTCAATCTGAGGACCCTCAGATCATGACCTAGGCTGAAATCAAGAGTCCCATGCTTAACCCACTGAGCCACCCAGATGCTCTGAGAGCATCCTTCCTCTAATCACTCTTACAATCTAGTAGGAAAGAGAGTCAGTAAACAAGTGAACAAATAACTAATAGCAGTAAAAATGTTTATATCCCTGGCTGTCCTGTCAAACTTCTCTTTTATCAGGCTATAAGAATTGCATGGCTTATTATATTTCCATTTTTGCTTGGGCAGATTAAAAGGCCAGAATTAAAGGTAAAGTTTTCAAGAAATGATATTAAATGACATTAAAAAAAGAAAAAAAAAAGGACAGTCAACCAAAAATCTGAGTGTGTCTCTCACTTCTTTGATTTTTACTTATGAAACTACATCTCTGAAACTGTGATACAGAATTAACTAACATTTGACCATCTTATCTCTTGTTTTCAAAAACCAATGAGACCATATATATGAAGGGTAACAGAAGTAATTTTGGCAATTTTTAAAAAAGACACCAAGGAATCATTTTTCAGTGAAATAAATTGCACTAGATTTATTTTTTCCTTAAAGGCTATGACTAATATTTTTCTGGGTATATAAAAGAAGATATATTTTATATGTTTTGCCAGCATTTAATGTTTTTGAAATAGGGGTATATAATTCTAGGATAGAAAAATCCTAAAAGATTTTCTAGTTTGACTACCATTTGATGTTTCAAATCTTATCTATAACTTCTACACGATATATGAGTTTATTTAAGCCAGAGTTTCAATTCCTCTAATGATGGGGAACTTCGAACTTACTGAAACAGTTCATTCTGACTGTTAAGAAATATGTTAGAAATGTCTTCCTATTTCAGAGCTGAAATGTCTCCTGGTAGCCTCTGCAAATATTCCTAAATTACAAAGACACTCAGTATGTATGTATAGGTTGAGCACTGCACAAGGGCACAGATTAATGGGGCATTGTTCAGATCCAAATGTTGTGGATTTGTCTGTTTATTAAGGTAATTTTTCTGGCTAATGTAAATAAAATAAATTAAGAAAGAAATGCCATTTAAAAGTTAACTCAAAGGTACAATTTTAGGTAACAACAGCCCTGCTTTACCATTTGTAGTCAGAGAGGTAAGAGCCCATCCCTCCTCCTGTGATGGCCCTCTGGATATTTTATTTTGATTAGTATAATTCTAAGAGTCTGTAGACTCCCTCTCTGATAGGGACTCGGGTTTTCTATTTTTAAATCTCAAGTTGAGCTGGTCAATGAAATAAATGTCAATATAAAATTTTTAATAAAGCATCTAAGTACTTATGACAACATGTAATATTTTCTTTTCTCCATCCTTATTGTGGAGTTGCATTGGGATTGTAACCTGTCACAATATTTTGAAGAATTGGATATCAATAATACATATTAAAATGTAACAACTTCTTATGAAACTTCTAATAGTATCCAGGTAAAACATAAAGGTGCTTCTTATAACATTCCCACCTTGTCACCTAAAATATCATAGGAGCTTCCATTGTCTGTTAAGAAGAAATTCAAAATAGCACCTCCTGAAAGAGAACTCTGATCCACTCTGTGCATATCAGTAACATTTAATGTAACTCAGGCAAATTCATATTGTTAAAAAGATTTGATATTAAAATAGAGCGTCTCTATATCTTGGTTTTGAATCTCACATATCTAGTTTTAAAGAGACAATGAATAGGGTTGAGCAATTAAATTTTATCTAACACTTACAGCGTAAAGGGAAGGGAGATGAGGTTCCAATAAAGGATGGTCACTAACAAAGATTTTATTGCCCTCTGCCATCTGTCTTTAGCTAAACCAGTTCCAGTTCTTGTATTTTCTATCCAGTAACCTGTGTCTGATTTTTTTTTTTCCCTAGAACAGGGCATGCCACTTGTAAAAGCTTTATGTTTGTTACATAAGAAAAAAAAAATAATGCAATTTCATTGCAGAAGTTAACTTAGCTCCAAAGCATTGTGAACATGACACATAATTAAAAGTGCAAGTTCACCTCCTTGCCAGGCCATCCATCCAATTTCCCAGGGTCAGTCACAACCTTTATTTATTTATTTTTTTAATATTTTAAGCCATTTTCTGAGCCTATTCAAGATCTATATTTAGACGCACTGACACTTAAAAAATTGAATTCAGTCATTTATTCAACAAAAATAGAATCTACTCTTTCTAGGCAATGTTTATTCTTGTACTGGGGATAGACAGATAATGAAGCAGAAGAATAAGACGTCAGATAGTTATAGAAGGCCCATAAAGTAAATAAAATAGGGCATTGTGATGATGGATGGGACAGTGTTTCATCAGACTGGTGTTTAGGGAAGGCCTCTCTAACTGGTGGCATGAGGACAGAGCATTCCAGGACAATAAAATAGCTCATGCAAATGAGCTCAGGCAAACACACATTTAGCACTGTCAAGGAATAAAATCAAGGTTTGAGTAATTGGATCAGAGTAAGGAAAGAGAGAAGGGAAGCAAAGACAGTGTCAGAGAAGTAGTCAGTATCTGTAGGGACTTCCAGGATAGGGCGAGGAGACTGGATTCTATTTTTAAGTGTGATGTGAAGTCATTGGAGGGTGTTAAAGAGGTAGATTACATGGTCTTACTTTCATAATTTTTACTGAAGTGCAATTGACATACAGTATCTTATTAGTTTCAGGTGTATGTCATAGTGATTTGATATTTTTATACATTTCGAAATGATCCCTCAGTAGGTCTAGTTACCATCGGTCACCATACAAACTTATCACAATATTATGAATTATGTTCCCTGGGCTGTACACTGCATCCCCATGATTTATTTATGTTATAGCTGGAAGTTTAAAATGGTCACTCTGGCCACAACGTGGAGAGTGGATTGTAGATGGAAGCAGAAGTCCACTGGGATTTATCATGGTGGCAGAATGGTATTGGTACTCAGACTATGAATAATGGATAAGTGAGAATGCAGAAAGGGAGACCAGTTGGGAGGGGTGACAGGCAGCTGGAACACAGTGACAGTTGTTCAGAGAGAATCAGACAGATTTGGTATATGTTTTACCGTAAGAGTTAGCATTGGGGTGTGAGTGAGGTGGGAGAATGAGTAGTATATTTGATAAATCCCAGGATGGTAGCTTGGGCAAATAATAAATAGTGCATTTTATTGGGTTAACAAGGATTAGGAAAGGGGCACATTTTGGTGTGTTAAATTCAAGCCGCCTCATGAAAATACAAGTTTGTAGTCGGCTATTAAAAAAAAAAAATCCCTGGAGTTTAGAGAAATTCCAAGAGTATGGGTTTAGAGGCATAACTTGGAGAGTCATCACCACTGGTGATACTTAAAATCAAGAGTGTGGCTAAGGAATCCTAGTATATATTTGAATTTTAATTCAGTCATTGTTTTTTATTTTTGCTTTATGTTTTATAATTTCTTCTCTCTTCCTCTTATTTGCTTTGAGGAATTTGGGGAATTAATTCTTGATGTCTTTTAATTTTGAATTATATTCATTTCTTTTTATGACATAAATGTAGTGAAACAAGTGTTTTTTCTAGAAATACCAATGTACGTAGAGTAAAAAGTAAGCTCCTTTGCTTACTCTGCCCCCTAGACCCTCACGGCCTCCCAGGAGAAGCAATACGGTCTCCAGCTGTTTTACACAAACGGAAATTTTTAAAAATATGTTCTTCTATACCGTGTTTATTCACTGGAAACTAGCTGTTGAAAGATCTTCCCTAGAGTGTTGTATTGTATGGCATACCATCCTTTATGTAACTAGTTTACTGAAGAGTATTTGGGTTCCTTTTATTATTTTGCTATTCTCCCCTATTTCCTGTGTTATCCATTTTTCTGCTTCTTTACTGTCTGTTTACCTTTAGCTACTACTCCATTTTTTGGGTTCCATTATATACCAAATTCCTTGGAAATGTTCATCATAATCACTAAAAACCTTCCTTTCATTTTCTCTATCTTGTTACAGATAATATCTTCGCGGTTCATTTCTGTATTGATTGTATTGCTACCTTGAATTCTTTCCTGATCGCTACTTCCTCAGTCTCCTTTTACTTGCCTTATTCCTTTTCTCCTGTTTGCTTTACATCAACACTGAAAAAAAAAATCCCTTTAATAATCCTTCCTGAACTTTCTTTGCCTGTGAATGAAGGCGTCAGGATTCCGTCCGCTCTTTGTACAAGGAATGGGAAGAGGCACTCCATCACTTCCAACTGGGCACGTTTTCTCAGAAGATTTTCCAAATTGTGGTGTTCTGTGTCGCCGAAGACATACACCGCCGAGCTGCTTCTCCAGAGGGAAGCGACACGGCAGACATCAGCCACTTCAGCGTGGTTCTGACACATCTCACCTGGATTTCTCAGGGCAACTTAGTGTTCCTGCCATTCAAGGAAAGGTTGTTAGCGGATGCAAGGTGATCTCTGCTTTCCCTTTCTATCCTGCCTCATTTGTGGTCAATTTTTCATAGTAAGAGTCATAGCTAGCGACAGAAATGGGACATGCTTGACATCACTTCCTTCTCACCTCGTCTTAGTCTGTGCTGTAGAACCAAATTCCCATGTTGCTCTTCTCCTGGTCAGTCTCATTCCCAGTCCTCATCATTCCAAGAAATGAATCACAGGTCCCTCTAGAAGGTATCATTATTTTCAGAGAAATACAGCCCTCTGCTTGTGAACTAGCTACATGTTTTACACACGTGATGGCTTTCTTGAATTTGGATGAATTTTCACAGATAATATTCTCACCTTAACTGTTTCCTACTTTGTTCATTAAAGGGATTTTCAAAATCATTTTTGTTTCTTATGTTAATATAAGTTTTATCACAGAAGAAAGAGCAAAAACTTATTTTTTTTTATTCAGACGGCTGATCTTCAGTAATCAAGTAATTCTTCAGTAATCTAGGTATTCTTTCTCAGTCAAAGAACTCATTTCCTGCTATGCAGAAGAAACAGATTTTAATTTCCTGATCTCCTACCTACGTAAGTATCCACACTTGTTTCTTCCTCTATGAAATCTGTGCTAACATTTTGTAAGTATCTCTTTATTTAATCATTACTCCTTGTGAAGCAAAGATTACTATTGCTGGTTGCACAGATCAGGGAACTGAGGCTCAAATAAATAAAATATTCCGAAGTTACGCTGATAGTTAGTGGTAGAACAGTAAATCGAGCCCAGATTTGATTCCTAAATATTATGCTCTATGCAGCATGAAGAGCGTATAAATAAAATTATTAGAATTCACTGACATTTTAGAATTCAATTGATATTATACAGACCACTTTCTACTTACTCAGACCTATCATTGGGAGGTATTTCAAGTTTATACATTAAATATGCATAGCTTCTAACACATCAATCATACCTCTATAAAGTGGTTTTAAAAAGTATGCCTTGGAGGCCTGGGTGGCTCACTTGGTTAAGTGACTGCCTTCAGCTCAGGTCATGATCCTGGAGTCCCAGGATCGAGTACCCCGTCAGGCTCCCTGCTTGGCAGGGAGTCTGTTTCTCCCTCTGACCCTCCCCCTTCTCATGTTCTCTCTCCCTCATTCTCTCTCTCTCTTTTGAGATGAAATCTTTTTTAAAAATTCCAGAAAAAAAAAAGTATGCCTTGCGGGGGAAAAACAAAGATCATCATGTTGTGTATGGAGGACAGGGGTCATATCTGAGTTGTGAAAATCAGTATGGCACCATGGACATCATAAGAATCTTGAGATTAGATACATGGGAATTTGAATTCCACATTTGGCATTTATTAGTTGTTTGGAAAAAAAAACCACTTTGCTTTTCTGAACTCATTGTGAATTCTGATTGTAAAGATAAAATTTAAAAACCCACAAGACATGGGACGCCTGGGTGGCTCAGTTGGTTAAGCAGCTGCCTTCGGCTCAGGTCATGATCCCAGCGTCCTGGGATCGAGTCCCACATGGGGCTCCTTGCTTGGCGGGGAGCTTGCTTCTCCCTCTGCCTGCCATTCTGTCTGCCTGTGCTCACTCGCTCTCCTCTCTCTCTGACAAATAAATAAAATCTTTAAAAAACAAAACAAAACAAAACAAAAAACCCACAAGACCAATAAGAGAGTTGAGTTGTAGTAGGTGAGGGAAAGTGTGTGCACAAAGTAGGCATTCCACCAGTTTCCATTTCTTTCTTAAAATTTATATTGCATCTTTTGCCATCCAAGCTAATAGTTATTTGTTTAGTTTTGTTTTAATCTCTGACACCCTGTAAGCTGATGTAATTTTTGGGATTTTGCTACCATGAAATAATATAACAGGGGATTTTAAAAGACTGGGAAAATATGATACAGGAAACATTTTAGCCTTCAAGAAGTGCACTGAGGGCTATGCATTGTGCAAAGGGCTTCTGAAAACCTTCTGATAAAATTGTAACAGTAAAGAGACTATAGGCACACATTCAAATACTAATATATTTCACATACATATATATTAATCTGGCTATTAATTCAACTGAATTGTCCAATAAGAGATTTCTGAAAGCGGAAGAGAAAAAGATAGCATTAGGAATACTTTTCCAAGAAAATAGGAAAGGCTTAAAGCCTTTCAAAGGACAAATCTGAGAACCCTTCTCAAGAAAAGCTACTTCGCTGCTTGAGGATTTTTAGAAGCCCAGTCAAGGAGAAATGAAAGGAAATGTTAATACATACGGTCTTAAAAGGAAATCTGTGAGATAAAGAACATTTCAATTTTTAATTTAATATTTAACTGAAAGCTATGTCATGTTCATAATGTGATGGAAATAAAAGAGTGTCTCAGCCTGCAAAGAATTCTGCCATTTGTGGTTTTGCATTTTTATGTAGCACAGAGTGACAGCATTTAGTTTGCAGGGACATCCCAATTCTCTTAGCGCCAAGCCCACATGGACACTAGAGGAAATGCTCTATTGGATGTACAGTCAGCTCGCACTGATTCTGTACTTGCAAGTCCCGGATGCACAGCACAGCAGATGGAAGCTGCCTTCATGTAAAGAAACTCCACACACTGAAGACATTCTTCATTAAGCAAAAATTCATATCGCAATGATATCATTGGGATAACGCAATGATTCATGTTAAACATCCCCGAATATCATGACATCTCTTGGTGGCAGTCCTCTGTCTGTGCCTCCCATGGTATTTGCTACTAGCTTCTCTCTTGTTCGCGGGTCATCTCCAGCCTGGATGCTTGACAGGCGTGCTCAGCTGCATTGGCCTCTGCGAATGCATCTGCGTAGTTCCTGTTCCAATGTTTGCTTCTAGTCAACCACCCTGGATTCCCAGAACTTTCTCTGAGTACCTTATACATTAGCAGGGGAAACTTGAATATCTCTTTGGTGATCTGACCAGGAATTTTGAGTTAGCAAAACGGTCCCTGGGCTTGGACACACAACAGCTGTCTTTGAGTCCTGACTGTTCCTTCTTGCTTGGTGGCTTCAGGCACAACAGCTTCTCTGAACTCGTGTCTTCATTTGTGGAAAGAGGAGGATTATGCCTGCCCTACAGGATGTATGAGAACTAAATGAAACAATGTTATGATACATAAGTTAGTTTTTAGAGGATCATCCACACGGTTCTTCCAGCTGTCCAAACCACAGGTACCATCCAATCATTGAGTGTCTTCTTCTGAAACTTACTCATCATCCTATTTACAGTTCAGCTACCTCTCTACACATGACGTTTTGCTCACTCCTCACAAAGCAACAAATTTCTCTCAGTCAGACATTTTTTAGGGCACTCAGAAGTACCGACTATTCTGAAATAGTGAGACTGAAATCTCACTTGAGTTCTGGGGTCTTGGTTACTTAGTAGAAATAAGATCAAAGGGCTGGGGTACCTAGGTGGCTCAGTGGGTTAAAGCCTCTGCCTTTGGCTCAGGTCATGATCTCAGGGTCCTGGGATCGAGGCCCACATCGGGCTCCCTGCTCAGCAGGGAGCTTGCCTCCCCCTCTCTCTCTGCCTGCCTTTCTGCCTACTTGTGATCTCTGTCTGTCAAATAAATAAATAAAATCTTAAAAAAAAAAAAGACCAAAGGACTCCTTCATTCTTTTTTAATTTAAATTTAAAAAAATTTTTAAATTAAACATTTTTCTTCTTTTTTTTTAATCGAGGTATAACTGACATATAACATCAGTTTCAGGTGTACAACATAATGATTCGATATTTGTATACAAGGAGAAATGATCACCACGACGCATCTAGTTACTATCCATCATTATACATAGTCATAACAAATATTTTCCTTGTGAGGAGAAATTTTAAGATGTATTATCTTAGCAATTTCAATGCAATATGGTATTATTAACTATAGCTATCATGCTATATATTACATCCCTGTGATTTATTTATTTTATAATTGGAAGTCTATACCTTTAGAACACTTTGCCCATTTCTCCCCACACTCACTGGTAATAACTAATCTAATCTCTCTATCTGTGGGTTTGGTGTTTTGTTTGTTTTTTTATTTTTTTAATTCCACATTTAAGTGAGATCATACAGTACTTGTCTTTCTCTGACTTATTTCACTTAGCATAATACCTTCAAGGTCCATTTATGTTGTTGTAAATGGAGGATTTTCTTCTTTTTACGGCTGAATACTAGTCCATTGTGTATGCATACCACATCAGCTTTATCTTTCCCCCCTCAAATTATTCCTGCATTTCAGGAGCTTGCCCAAGTCCCACCTCTTTCATACTATTTTTTCTTTCTTTGAATTATTTTTAAGATTTTATGTATTTATTTGACAGAGAGAGACACAGTGAGAGAGGGAACACAAGCAGGGGGAGTGGGAGAGGGAGAAGCAGGCTTCCCGCTGAGCAGGGAGCCTGATGCAGAGCTTGATCCCAGGACCCGGGATCATGACCTGAGCCAAAGGCAGATGCCTAACAACTGAGCCACCCAGGTGCCCCGAATTCTTTTTTTTTTTTTAAAGATTTTATTTATCCATTTGACACAGAGAGAGAGAAATCACAGGTAGAGGGAACAGCAGGCCGAGGGAAAGGGAGAAGCAGGCTCCCTGTTGAGCAGGAAGCCTGACATGAGGCTCGATCTTGGGACACTGGGATCATGACCTGACCTGAAGGCAGATGCCTAACTGATGGAGCCACCCAGGCACCCCTCTTTCTTTGAATTCTTATGACGCTTCCCATAACTCTATAGCTTGGTGCCTATGGCATGTCCACCTATAAGATTATTTCTGAATAATAAATTTTGAAAGCAATTTATAAATATCTAATGAATAACCATTTCATTCAGAGTAAATAGTTACCTGTTGTTCAAGTAGCATGTTTATTTGTTTTTTTTAATCTTTTTTACTTTGTTTCTGAAAAACTAATAGGAAGACGAAGAATCCATATAATCTGGTGAAGGTGCTGAGTCAAATTCTGAGTTCTGGATCTCATCCTTGATAGTTGGGCAGGCACTGGGAAGAAGGCCTATGTTGGCAAAGTAGGACAATAGCTGAAAATACTCTGTAGGAGTTACAAATGAACCAGGCATTGTGTCGCTATGTCCAAACAAGTGTGGCCATGTAAGAGGTGAGGCAGTGTGGATGAAGAGAAGAAAAGCAAACTGAACTGGGAAGTTTGAAGACTCAAGGGTCACTTGGCCACTCAGAAGTAGGGCCCGGGCTTTGACAGTGAGTATGCAAATGAAAACCGTAATTGGGAAATTGTACACTTTTCTTCATGTCTCATATAATCCATTTAAAATCGAGTGAATCTGTATCAAAGAACAGCTATACATTTTATTGCTGGTTCAGAAAAAATGATCTCACTTTCACTCTACAGCACTGTTTGAAGAAGAAAAAATAATCTTGAAACCCTATTTCTATTTTCATACCCAGCCATAAACCCTACATCACATACTTCTTCTCACTTTGATTAGCTTTTATTTTTTACTACCTTCAATAGTTCCCAGTGCCCTACGTACAATTCACATTTTCATATGGTTCCCTTTTACATTTAATTGGTAAGAAGGAACTAAGGTGGGGCTTCACTCTAGCCCTCACAGCTCTGCAGTTCAGACCATCTTGAGCTCTTTCTTCTTCTGGTGTCCCTCAGCCTGGTGGCTTCAGCTCCAGTTGTTTCTTATCATATTCCTGAAGCCAATTTGCTGTCACGGTCTGGGCTGTAAAACAATTCTCCAGGTGCTTCTGAAAATGTAGTTATTGCCTGCTCTTCCCACCAACTGCAATGTTCATAATTCTATACAAATTGCAATTGGAATTTTGGTCTTCGTTTGTTTTCAAACCATGTATTACAATTTTGATAACTATTTCATACTTTGCTTTTGAGATGTTTTCATTTTGTTACAATTTTTGAAATCTGCTTTCGAGAATTTCTGGTGTGCTGCTTCACTTCCTCTTAGTTCGTATATTGGGTTGCCATTGGTTGCAGAGGGAATTATAACTACATGGAGTATTTGGTATTCACTCCACTGTTAGGCTCAGCAGTTGTGGACTCTTCTCTACCTTCTGTTCCACGTGATAGGACTACTGGGCCAGTTCAGGCTAAAGGAATTCCTCCATTAACCATCCCAATGCTTCATTCCTCATCTATCCTTTTTCATGGGTGGCTGAATAATTCTCTTTTCAGACATGGTTTTAAATGGGCTTAAATAGGAGTTTACCATATCGCATTGAAGCTCTATCTTGTCTAGACCACCACGATATCTTCAGACTTTGATAAAGGCTTAAAACGTTGATTATCTCTGCTCTGCTCTTTCAAAGGCCTCTTTCTGATCAGAAAGACTGCCTCAAAATCTAGAGGCCAAGGTCAGAAAAAGATTCTCTTCAAGCTTCCTCCCATCTTCCCCTCCAGTTTCTGTGATTAGATGTTTTATGTAAATCTTGGGGTTGCTGTATTATAATAAGTACTCATCTATGTGGACCCGGGAAATTTGAATAAACCAAGAAAGGGAGGTCAACTTTGATATCAAGTTATCCCCCAAATCAGGAAAGCAATGGAGAACTGTAAGCATAGAGACCTATCACATTGACACTCTGGACTTGAACATGGTATGGACTAACTAAAGGTCCTGCCTAATGGAAGCCAGAGCTTGGCAAGAGAAAGCCATGGGGTAAACAATAGCCTGGAAATGAACAAAGTACACATTGCAAAGCAGATATTCTAGATTTATACTATTCTTTGTGTGTCTTTGCCTTGGCTATTCTTTACCTTTCAACAAATTACTTAAGTGACTTCTTTATCTCAACAAAATGTTTTAGTTTCAGGCATCATATATGCCTAAACGTAGACCAACATGTTTAAATAAAAGAATTAAAGAGTAGGTCTGTGAGACAGAGCCATTAGAAATCAGTAAACATTAATCAGAAGATGGGGAATGTTGGGAAAGAAAATGGTGTTGTGTGGCTTAGCTGTCCCTCTCTACATGGCCATTCCACATCTAATGTGCACTCTGAAAGTTCTGGGACTCATTTTTACTAAGAAAATAACTTTAATTTGCAGAAAGAAAAAAAAAATTTTAATGGAAAAGAGACCAGGTTAGGGAGAATGGGTTGCAGCAGCAAGAAGTTGCAGGAGCCATATGAATTTCCAGGATATTATTAGAGGACCAAGCCCTTTGTTTCCTTCAACATGTGTTCTCCAGCACCCCAGAAAATGCTCCTAAGTGTTTATTGACCTGTTTCTGTAAGTTTTTATTATCTCTTTGGCTGCTCCCTGTTCTTCTATTTGTTTTGTAGTGTCTTTCTTCAAATAGAACATTCCTCTGGATACCAGACCCTGACAGATGAACACTGAAGTCTGACACTTACAGTCAATTCTCCAAGATGAAAGGCCATAAGTCTAGTTTGTGACTTTGCCTCCAGTGATCCAGCCAGTTATAGGGAACTCTAAGAATCTAGTGGTGGGCAGCCCTCCTGAGAGGTATCTTTCCAAAGAGGAATGCTATCTTAAAGTAAAACATTCCTAGAGCATTCCTCTCCTTGTCAAGGTATTTGAGCAAATCTGAATAAATAAAGATCAATATATAAAAAATTAAAACAAGTGAATTTTTTAGGGACATATGTAAATACATTTTTTCACCTCTTTTGCATAGTTTCATCTCTTCTTGACAGCCCTGGAGTTCCATTAATCAATTATTTTAACATTAGATGATATATAAGTGATGATTTGTAATTTTGACTTGATTTAAACTGATCTGAAATCATCTCTAGAATATTACTAAACAAATATCTGAAATCATCATAGCATTGTGCATTAAAAATGCTGACCCTGATGTTAATTCTTCTCTATACCCCATTTCCACTGTTTCATCACGGCTGTTTTGTGCAAGTTATTTAGAATTCTGTTTTCTTCCTTGAGTACTTATTTCACACATTAATAAAATAATTAGGTTAGAAAAATGCCATGTAGATGGTAAGTACTCAATAAATATTGGCTCATATCATTTTAATAATAGTTTAATTTCATGTCATTATATTTCCTCATACATATGATTTCATTGTGGTTATCTAATAAAACGATATTCATAAGTAATTGTCAAATAAAACACTTAAAACAATCTATTTTCAAGCCTTATTTAATATGAAAACATAAAATTAAATTTCAATATATTGAGTGTTATTCCATGTGAAAGGGAGTATACGTGGTTATTTGAAAAAAAAAAAAAAAAAAGCCCATAAGCCGCAGGGACTATACAAAGTTAGCTTTCCTTTAGACAACTCAGGTGTGTGATGTCTGCTTTTGGAATGAGGTTGAAAACGAGGTACAGCAAGGTGCCCTCTATTCAGAGAGCCATATATTTGATATATCCTCCATGAGATAGGGATATTTGTCTCTTTTTAGCACTGTCTACCCCAATGCCCAGAAAATCTCCTGGTACATAAAGGGCAATCCCTAAATATCTGTTGTGTAAAGAATATGCTGTATCATCAAGGCCGTACACTGAAAAGACCACCACGGGTTTCAAATAGGAGCCATAAATCAAAATCTTACACGCAGATGTTTTGGTTGTTTTTGAAATCTGTTTCTCAAAGGGGCAACTCTCAATATAGCACATTCCAGGTGGAGTTGCAGTGGGGGGCCTTTGATTAGACATTAGCTAAGTAGTGATTTTCTTAAAAGACCCTGCTTACAGATGATAGAACCCTACAGAATCTTTAGCAGTACCTGGATTTTTTAGCACTGTCATGAGGAAAGGCTGGAAGACATCCTTAAATTCTAAGAAACAGAATAATAAAAGTAAGGCAATATGGATATTTTGAGGTAGGAAAATGTAAGTACCAAATAAGGAAAAAATTTATGCCAAAAGAAGAAAGACCAATCACAGTGGGGGTGGATATTACAGTTACAGGGGATTTTTCTGTTGCATGACTGCCTTTCTTAAGCTTTTCTCCTTGTGAAAGCTGGCTTGATGTTGTAGAAAAATAAAACTGCCGAAAATAAGAACTTTAGAAAACTTCCTTTGCGGTTTTTTGAAGTATTCAAAGAGAGGCTAAATAATTTTGGATAACAAAATTTCATTAATATTTTCCTCATGCATTTGTAAATACTCACATTTTCTTAGTGTCATCTGTTATTTTCCTCTTTCTTTCATGCCCCAATCCACAAAGCAATAGGTATTCTTAAAGTAGAAAAACAGGAAAGGGTCAAAACCAAAATTTTCACAGAAGAGCCCAAAAATGAATTTTAAAAATTGAGCACATAATTAGAGAAATATATAATATGAATATATTTACTATTTATCAAGTTAATGAAGATTTAAGGAAATGACATCTAATGTTAATGATAGACACAGAGGCATTTAAAAATCTTCTGCAGGATGGCAAATTGATAAACACTTTCTGGAAATCAGTATGAGGATTTGTATGAATAGTCTGAAAAACAGCCCTATCTATTATCTAGAAAATTCATTTTTGTTTATCCATATACTAAGGAAATAATCAGAATGATGTCAAAGATCACAATAACTTTATATTGTATTTGAATATAACCTAAAAGGTAATGATTAAATTTTATACTTATTTATTAATATTTATTGGCACATCTTATTCTAGGAAGTATTTAAGGCAAATGAATAATTAAGTTAAACATAGGTCATACACCTGATGAGTACTACACATCCTGAAATGGTATTAAAATGTATA
The DNA here is from genome assembly GCF_902655055.1 of Lutra lutra. Taxonomy (NCBI): domain Eukaryota; kingdom Metazoa; phylum Chordata; class Mammalia; order Carnivora; family Mustelidae; genus Lutra; species Lutra lutra. The sequence continues at coordinate 33,331,288 of NC_062286.1, forward strand.
TGTATTGATGTTGGAAAATGTTTTTATTGTTAATTGAAAACATCTGGAATCACAGTGTAATGTATTAGTAACTACAAAAAAATAAATGGATTAGAAGAAAATAATAAATGAAAGGCAGACTCCATCTAGAATGTTAAAAGCTATTGCTTTTGGGTGAAGAAATAAGGAATGATCATCTAAAGAACACTTCACACAGAAATAGCAGAATATATGTTAGCTACACTTTATAAAGGAGTATTTACCAAGATAGATTGTATTCTGGGCTTTTAAAAAAATCTCATTAGGGGAGCCTGGGTGGCTCAGTGGGTTAAAGCCTCTGCCTTCGGCTTAGGTCATGATCCCAGGGTCCTGGGATGGAGCCCCACATCAGGCTCTCTGCTCAGCAGGGAGCCTGCTTTCTCCTTCTCTCTCTCTGCCTGCCTCTCTGCCTACTTGTGATCTCTGTCTGTCAAATAAATAAATAAAATCTTTAAAAAAACTCATTAAATTGAAAATGATTTAAGTTATACAAGAATAGCATACAAAAATTGTTATATAATAAAAGTAGAATAAAATTAGAAGTCAGTAACAGAAATATATCTGTAAAATTTACCAATTTGGGGAATTAAATAAAATCCTTACAAATAATCTATAGATCAAAGAGAAAATCAAAAGAAAAATTAGAAAATAGTTGATACTGAATACAGAAACTCATGGCATGCAGTAATTAAAGAGAAATTTATAGCATTTAATGACTATAATAAAAAACAAATTTAATTACTTGACATCTGCCTTAAGAAACTAGCTAAAGAAGGCAAATAATATAGAACACAAAATATAGCATAAACAGAAGAAATGTAATAAAGACCAGAGCAAAAATTAATGATCATAAGACAGAAAAACAATAAAGAAAATCACCAAAAGGTGGCTTTTTTAAGCCTATTCATAAAACTAACGTAACTGGTCAGAAGGAAAGTAGAGAACACAAGTGACTAATACCAAGAATGAGAGAGGTGACATCACTACAGATTCTACAGATGCTTAAAGGAAGATTTAAATAAATAGAAAGATACATCATGATCATTGATCATAAAATTAAATTTTGTTAAGCTATCAAGTCTCCCCAAATTGATCTACAGATTTGATTTAATCATAATCAAAATCTAAGGAAGATTTTTTTTATATGAGTTAATACACTGATTCTAAAAATTAATATGGTAATGCAAAGGACCCAGAGTAGCTAAAATAGCTTTGATTTTAAAAAATTGGGAAAAAACATTTGGAGAATTAGGCCTTCCTGACTTCAAGCATTATTATAAAACTATGGTAATCAAGAAAATATGGCACTGACCTCAAGATAAACAAAGAGATCAACTGGGATGAATAAAGAATACAAAAACAAATCTACACATAAAACATCAATTGGATTTTTACAAAGTGCAAAAACTCTTGGTAGAGAAAGGATAATCCACTTGCAAATAAATAAATAAATAAATACATACATACATAAACAAACAAACATCTATACATACTTTGCACTATATACAAAATTAAGTAAAATGAATCATGGATGTTCATATAACACCTAAAATTATAAAACATATAGAAGAAACATAGAAAATATTTGTGTGGCTGTTAAGTTAGGATTTCTTAGATTACACACTAAAAACAAGACCCATAAAAGGAAAAATTGCTTAATTAGACTCAGCAAATTAAGAACCTCTGCTCTTCAAAAAATACTGTTAAGAGAATGAAAACAAACTGCCATGCAGGAGAAAATATTTGTCAATCACATAGCTGATGAAGAATTTGTATGACGAATATATATAAGAAAATGCTCAAAACTTAGTAAGAAAACAAGCAATCCAATTGAAAAAATGGGTGAAAGATTTGGACACTCCACCAAAGTAATATGTGGATGACAGATAAGCTGAATTATCTTTTGAGATATTCCACATTAAATGGTTTTGAAAATGCAAACTGAAACCACAATGAGATGCCACGCCACACCGGAAGGAATGTCTAAAACAGATTCGCCATACCAGATGTTGCCGAGGATGCGGTACCATGCCAACTTTCCACTGATGTCAGGAATGTAAAATGGTACAACCACTTGAAAACAAGTTTGACAGTTTTTTACAAAGTTAAACATTCTACTTTATTATCCAGCCATTTCACAACTGAGTATGTACATCCATATAAAAACTTATACTTGGATGTCTATAGAAACTTTACTTAAAATAAGCAAATACTAGAAGCAACAAAAATGTCCATCAACAAATGGATGGAGAGCAAACTGGAATATTCATACACTAAAATCCTACTTGTGGTGGGGGAGAAATTGAACTAGTTATACATACAACATGGATGAATCGCAAAATAATTATACTGAGTGAACAAAGCCAACAAAAGACAGTATATACTCTATGATTTTATTTGTATAAAATTCTAGAAAATGCAAATTAACTCATTCTGATAGAACACAGATTAGTGGTTGCCTGGAGATGCAGGGAATGGTGAAGAGAGGGATAGAGGGACAACAAATGGGCACAAGGAAACTATTTTGTGTTATGGATATATTCATTATCTTGACTTCTGACTATGTTTTTATGGGTATATGCATATGCCAAACTTATTAAATTGACACTATATATGAACAGTTCAGTATAACTCAATTATACCTCAATAAAGCTGTTTAAAAAAATTTTTTTAAGTAGCCATAATATTCCTGGAGAAGAACAAAGTGAGTGGGTTTGTTCCAACCAGACTTTTTTTATAATCCTGCTCTAAATAAGATAGTGTGATATGCATGTAAAGATAGACAAATAGAGCAGTGGAATAAAATAGAAATCCCAGAAAAAGACCTAAGCATATGTGGAATCTTAATTTATAAAAAGAGTGCTACTCCAAAGCTGGAAAGGAAAATATTTTTCAATAAATCATGCTGGGGCATTTTATATCCACAAAAATAAAAATGAAATTTGGCTCCTACTTCATGTCATACACAAAACTATCTTTTATGTAGAAAATAAATCAAAATGTGAAAAGCAAAACAATAAAGAATCAGTAGAGAACAATCAAGGGGAATATCTTTATGATCTTAGATAAGTAAAATATGTCTCAAACAAACCAAAATCTCTAATCAAGACTTGAAGATGAATAAACTTGAGTACATTAAGATTGTTCATCCAAAGTCTTCATTAGGAGAGTGCAAAGGCAAGCTATAGTCTTGGTAAAGAAATTTCAACCTATGAAACATGTGTTTTATATATTTATATATTATTTATATATATTTGGATATATCCAAAACACCTAAGATCTAAAATCAGTAAGAAAAAATAGACAACTAAGCAGAAAATAAGCAAATGACTTGAAGAGGCATGAGAATATTTAAATGCCATAAATCCATGAAAAAGTGATCAAGCTCATTGGTAATCAGGGAAATGGAAAATAAGACCACAATGACATACTACCATGTACCCTCTAGAAAGACTAAAATTTACAGTCTGACCTCTGACACACAATGGGAACACCCATGCACTGCTATAGGGGTGTAAATCAGTACTATTACTTTGGTAAACTATTTGATATTATTCACTACAGTTGATCATGTCCATAGTTTATAATCTAGCCAATTCCATATATACACACACACACACACATATATATATATATATATATATATATGGAAGCGAGTATAAGTTCAAATCAGCTGTTAAATTTTCAAGATCTGTAATCTGACTTAAGATCAGTGATAATATTTACACTGGAATCTTGTTAATGCCATTAATTGGGGCTCTTTTTATTGTTCTCTGGAGTAGCAGTACATGTTATGTGAAATACTGTTATTTATTACATATGTTACAATGTTATAATTACAATGTTATTACATAAATCAATTTATAAGAGTATTTTATATTTATATTTATAGTAGTGGTATTTGCAAGAGCCTTGAACCAGAAGTGACCTGTCTATCGAAGGCAGAAATGATAAATTGTGGTGTATCTATACACTAGAATATTTCTTGGCAATAAAAATAGATGAAGTACAGCTATGTGAAGCCATAATAATGATTATAATCATAAAAACTTGCTGGTAATATCAGACACTTAATATGAGCCAGGCCACCATTCTCTCTGTCTCTTTCTCCCTCTCTTTTAAATAGATGTATGTGTTTGCATCCTTAGAAAAATGATGTGACTACATATTGAAGTGCTATCTTTATATAATGACATTATAGGTTATTTCCTCTTTTCTTTATACTTCTTTGATACTGGTAAAATCTTGCTTTATAACAAGAAAAAGCAATAGAATCACCTTGGTTTTAAAAATAAAATACAGGGGTCCCAGAGTTGCTCAGTTGGTTATGCATCTGTCTTTGGCTCAGGTCATGATCTCTGGGTCCTGGGATCAAGCCCTGGTCAGGCTCTGTGCTCAGTAGGAAGTCTGCTTCTCCCTCTCCCTCTGCCTGGCCCCTGTTCCTGCTTTCTTCCTCTCTCTGTGCCTCTCAAATAAGTAAATTAATAAAATCTTTTAAAAAATTAAAAAATTAAAATTAAAATCAAAATGGTGGTCCTGGTAGTGGGGGTATAATATCTTACATCGTTCAGGTTGTATCACCGTAGATGCCGGGAGCAGACAGATTGGATTTGAAATCTGGTATATGTCTTATGAGAGGTGTGACTCTGTAGAAGTTATTTAATCTTTCTGAAATTTGTTTCCTTCAACTGTAAAATTGGAGTAACGGCATAGCCTACCTCACAGGATATTTGTGAAAATAAAAATGAGATCTATTTGCCTCAAAGAGTAACCAGAACAGGAGTGCAATATATTTTATCTAGAATAGTAATATTTGTTTACTTCCAGCTCTTTTAAGCAGTGCTTAATCTACTAGAAGTGCCTCTAAAATCATGTACTTGGGCTGTGATAAAGATGGAACATCTTTGTAATTAATAGGGTACCATCGTCCTTTAGCTTATAGACACAAGTGATTGAAAATTCAATAGTAGGATTCTGGAGATACCAAAAGAAAAGGGTTTAATTGAATAGGTAATTTGTGCCAGAGTTTATTCAGAGAATTTTTACGATTTTGTGTGTGTGTGTTTGATTTATTTACAACTGTGTTAAGTCCTTGAAATGTGAGGGCGTTATGTTCACAGACACTCACAAGCAGTCCAGGGAGGATGGACACGTTTCTCTATCAGCTCTGCCATATTGGCCAATTCTCTCCTTCTCTGCTCTCTCTGGCTTTCTATTTTGAACAGACACAGCCCGTTGAGCGAGTTTACTGTGAAGAGATAGTTACTATCACTGTGTGTGCAATTAGGTTCTGCTAGTGTAAGCTCTGACTCATTAAACGTTCCACCTGTGCTTTAACTGAGAGAATGCATTTAACTTTGACTCAGTCAATGAATTGTTAATTAAATCTCCTTGATCTTTGTCAGAGAAGCATCCCACCAGGGTACATAAATGGTTTGGTTATTTCGACGGCTTTTACATTTCTTTTATATTATGTACTGCACTCTGCTAACCACTCTTGTAATTAAAAGAGGAAAAAGAAGTATTCTAATGAATACTTACCTGTCCATGCGTGCCCATCATCAACATGAGAATTCTGAAATCCTGGAATAGAAGCAGATTTGGATTCATGCAGGAAATGTGATTTGGGTTTTTGTTTTATTTTATTTGTTTTTTGATTGTCTTTGCTTTAAAAGCAATTAGAACTTCAATTACTGTATTTTAAAGTGCAAAAATTTCAGGGGACATTATAATTTAAAAAAAACAAATGTTGGCTAGAATATGGAGAAATTGGAGTGGAGAAATTAGAAGTCTCATACATTGCTAGTGGAATATAAAACTGTTCAGCCATTATGGAAAACAGTTTGTTGATTCTTTCAAAGTTAAACAAAATTACCATGTTACCCTGCAATCCCACTCCTAGATTTGTTTTGCGAATACATAGGGCTTTATTTAGTTTTTCTGGATTGTAGAAGTGTCAATAGTGGGCTGAGACCTCCCTGGAGGGCAGAAGCAGCTAGGCAGTGCCCAGGCCCTCTGGGGAAGGAGAGAGGTGCAGCAGAAAGAGGTGATGTCCTTTGCAGCAACCAAGATTAGCCCCTTCCCCAGGTTCCCAGGACAGGGAGGGGATCAGTGTCCAGTAAAGGCCGGATATCCTTGATTTGGGGGCCAAAGTATATGAGGCAGACTGTTTGTCATATTAAGGCATGGACGAGGCAGGGGTGCTCCTTCTACCTGGTGACCCCCCAAAATGATTGCAAGTGGGGAGCCATAAGCACCCTTAAGATTTGGGCTTGTTTCCTGAGGCCCTTTGTGCCTGGGAGAGGCAGGGAGGTGTGCTGAGGGCAGGGCTACATTTCTAGTTTTGCCTTTCCTCTCTTTTGGGCCCCTGTCTCCTGCTCTAGCACACCAGGAGGCAAGACTACATGATCTCTCAGTTCTTCCAAATTCTGCGGTCTAAGGCTCCTTCTTCGACTCCAGGATGCCCACAGGCTGGGACAATGATTTAGAAAGGATATTTTTAAGGAAGAAGAGGGCAGGCAAGGGTGGTCTCAGACCCCAGGGAGATATTGGAGTGTGCAGTTCTTTGCCCCTCCCCCCCGCCCCAATTGAAAATCTACTCAAACGAAGACATCTGTGTGCCTGTTCATGGCAGCACTACTCACAACAGCTAAAAGTGGAAACAACTGTGAGTGTTCATTAGGGATGAATGAATAAGCAAACTGTGGTATATATATACAGTAGAATATTGTTAAACCATAAAAAAAGTAATGAGTGATACATGCTACAACATGGATGAAACTCAAAACAATTATGGTAACTGAAAGAAGCCAGATGCAAATGGTCCATAGTGTGTGGTTCCATTTATAAGGAATGTCCAGGATCAACAAATTCTTAGAGATAGAATGCAGATTGCTAGTGATCAGGAGCTGGGAGTAGGGCAGAAATGGCACGGAACTGCTTGATGTGTATGAAATTTTCCTCTAGAGCAATGGAAAGGAAATTAGCTAGAGGGTTCCACAACACTGGGTAAGTACTATGTGCCACTGACTTGTTCACTGAAAGTGGTTATTTTCATGTTAGGTGAATTTCACCTCAATAAATTATTTTTAAAAATTTCAGGGACTATAAAATATACGTTGACTTATAGAAAAGTGTTCCCTATCAAGCAATTTATTAAGTAACTGAGTGTTTCTATGGTAGTAAGCACAGAATGTAGAATGAGTAGATGCCAATGAATAGAAGATAGACTCAGACGAAATGACTTTAATATTCAAATTATCTCTTATTCAATTTATTTAAACTAAAAAAAAAAAACTACACAAAAAACCCCAGTTCTACCCATTTCTTCCACCCCTTACCCCCCACCTCTGGCAACCACCACACTTTGTATCCACGACCTTAGTGTGTGTGTGTATATATACACAAATATATAAATATGTGTATACATAAATATATATATGTAAATTCTACTTGGTCTTGGTGTACAATCATTTGAATGTATTGTTGAATTTGGTTGCTAATATTTTTTGAGGATTTTTTTTTCACATTTATGTTCATGGGACATACTGGTCTGTAATTTTCTTTTCCTGGGGCATTTTTGTTTGGTTTTAGGATCAGGGTAATGTTGGCCTTGTAAAACAAGTTTGGAGGGGTTTCTTCCTCCTATTTTTTGGAAGAGTTTGAGAAGGCTTGGCATTAATTCTTCTTTGAATGTTTGGTAAAATTCACCAGTGAAGCTGTCTAGTCCTGGACTTTCGTTTGTTGGAAGGTGTTTTTGTTTGTTTTAAAGATTTTATGTATCTGAGAGAGAGAGAGAGAGCATACATGCACAAGCCTGGAAGGGACAGAGGGAGAAGCAGACTCCCTGCTAAGTAGGGAGCCTGACAATGTGGGCCTTAATCCCAGGACCCCAAGATCATGACTTGAGCTGAAGGCAGAGGTTTAACAGACTGAGCTGCTCAGGCGTCCCTTTGGAAGGTTTTTGAATACTGATTCAATCTCCTTACTAATAATGGGTCTGTTCATGTTTTCTGCTTCACCGATTCAGTCTTGTCTGTTCCTAGGAATTTTTCCATAGTTTCTAGCTTGTCCAATTCATTAACTTATAATTATTCATCATAGTCTTCTATGATCCTTTGTATTTCTGGGTATCAGTTATAATTTCCTCTTTCTTTTCTGATTTTACTATTTGAATCTTATCTCATTTTTTCTTGGTGAGTCTAGCTAAAAATTTGTCAATTTTGTTTATTTTTCCAAAGAACCAGTTTTTAGTTTCATTGATTTTTCTGTTGTCCTTTTTGTCTCTATATCATTTTATTGTTATGTTCCAATTAAAGAGGACCCAAAATAGTAAATTTCTAAATTATGAAGCAGATTAAAATAGACAAAATCTGAGTTTATTGTGACTATTTTCATTACTAAAGGGCTTTTAGCATTATATGTTAATTTTAAACAGAACATCAAAACTTTGAATTATATTGCTGAGGTATGACTAGCTTTTAGTAAGGTCATTATTTGTATATGAGTTTCTTAAGTAATCAACTCTGATTCCCTGCAAGGAATGACTTATAGCAACAGCTCAATATAAATATTTTTAAATAAATCAATTGGTTCTCTTAATGTACAGCATGAAGAGTTGTAAAAGAATAAACACAAACGAAGTTAAAGTTAAACATTCTTCCCTAGTGTCCATCAACGGGACAGTATTTTTCAATTTATATAAACACTGTGTTTAAAGGAAAGAGCTAATATCATATAACATATGACACCCCAATGAAATATGTCCATTTAGTTATTTAAACGGATCATTTAACAGTGAATAAAAACACTAGCTTTTCTCTGGTCTCCCATCATGCCAATTGTAGAATATTTTCTATGTTGGAAATAGATAAGAATTCAACTTTAAATAGCACTTTATATTTTTTAGTGTTGTTAAGGTACATTCCTGGGCAGTGATTTAATGAGGTGGGCTTAGAATGACTGTGTATGCAATGGGAAAAGACACTTTTACTCACTTGGACAGTAAAATCATTTTACTGAGAGAATAATGTTAGAACATGAAAATTTATGTCTACAGGGACTCTGATTCACAGATCCTGAATTTTTCTTCTGTGTGGCATGAGTCAATGCAAAAGTAGTCTGTTATATTAAAGTCTGTTATATTAAAGCCATCTTTAAAACTTTCATATTTAAGCAGTCTATCATTTGATGGAATGTTTTTTTTTTCATCATTTGATGAGCCCATGACTCAAAAAAGAGATCTTAGCAACATCCCTTAGAACATAGACTATAGTCATAAATTATAATTTTGCTTACATTGTTGAAACAATTTCTCTCTAGTACATTTTACTTCTAGTGTGACAATGACAATTGTATTTGTGGAGTAAGCAGAAAACAATGGTTGAATTATCACCGGACCACTAAAAATCTTTAAGACATGTGGTGAATTTCATTTTGTGTCTTTGTCTTAGTCTCCAGTAATGTACTATGGAAATGATATTAGTCATCTCATAACTTCTTCTTCTTCTTTTTTTTTTTTTTTTTTTGAGATGTGTGGAGGATACACACATATTTTTTTAAGCATCTGGGAGTTAGGGAGATGATACGCATTTTAAGTCCCCATAGTAAGAGTAAGACAGTAATAGTAAAAATTACAACAAACTGCAGGTGGCTTTTAAATTTGCTCTCTCCTCTCAGAAAATTTAAAATTGGTGACAAAGAATTTCTTGGCAATTTATAAAAGGAAAATTAATCTTAATGTTTTGCTTCTTGAAGGTAATATTCAATAATAAAAACCAGGCAATATCCAAACTTTTCCACCATGATCTAACTGCCAGAAAATGGTTTGTGAGGTTTTGTTCTGCTGGTTCTTTTAGAAGAAGTGAATTTGCTTATAGGTCTGTGGAAACCTTTTTGAATATAGCCTCTTGCCGGAAGCTCAAAATTATTTAGTGCTGACTGTAATTGCATCTTGGAGGAGGTAACTGACAGCATGTTGACTAGTATTGCCAAAAATAAGCCTTTTAGGTTTCCTGAGAACACATTTTAAAATACTGGTTTTTGCTTGAAGATTATCTTGCCTGCCAAAGAATCTGTTTGTTTTTTTTTTTAAAGATTTTATTTATTTATTTGACAGAGAGAGATCACAAGTAGACGGAGAGGCAGGCAGAGAGAGAGAGAGAGAGGGAAGCAGGCTCCCTGCTGAGCAGAGAGCCGGATGCGGGACTCGATCCCAGGACCCTGAGATCATGACCTGAGCCGAAGGCAGCGGCTTAAACCACTGAGCCACCCAGGCGCCCGGTTTTTTTTTTTTTTAATAAGAAAATTTATTTATAACTCTGAGGTATGGAATTTTCTTTAAAAAAATTTCCAATAACTTGGAAACTACAAAAATTAGAAGGGAAATGGTTTAAGGTAACTCAAAACCGTTTTCGTTAGTGCTGAGATGTTAATTTCCCTTCAGCATCCTTTGTAACAACTTCTTTTGCAAACAAAAATTGCAAAGTCATCAGGATCTTCAGATCCATGCAAATATTAAAATGATGGTAATCTTGTATTTTTGTCATATTCTGTCTGATATTCTTTTCTTTTTTTTTTTAATTTTATTTATTTATTTATTTGACAGAGAGATCACAGGTAGGCAGAGAGGCAAGCAGAGAGAGAGGGGGAAGCAGGCTCCCTGCCGAGCAGAGAGCCTGATGCGGGCTCGATCCCAGGACTCTGAGATCATGACCTGAGCTGAAAGCAGAGGCTTAACCCACTGAGCCACCCAGGCGCCCCCCAATATTCTTTTCTACACAATAGTAAAAATCATAATCCTTTTTTTTTTTTTCCTGATAACATCTCTTTTTGTCTCAGAAAACCTATTCATGTCTTACGTTAACTACATCCTGCTTCTGGTTTGCACTGCCTACCCATATAGCAGAAAAACCAGCATAATCCTATAGAGTATACAGCAATGAGTTTATTATATTTCATTTTTATTAACAAATACACTTGGAGCTAGTAAGAAAATGAATCATCTGTCATCATCCTTGAATCCGTTTATTCAACCTAGTTATGAGTCATTCCTAGTAATTTTTTGGTGGGTAAGAAATCATAGACATAGGCTGAGCTGGAAGCACAATTTTTCTACAAAACTAGGTCTGGAACTGGAAGCTAATCATTAGAGAGCCATGCTGTATTTCTATACCTTAGTTTCATATCAAATCATGAAATTTATTTTATTTTATTTTATGATATTGGGTCTCTCTGCACTCTTAGCACCATACATGACTTACATATAAAAGCACTTACCATGGGGCGCCTGGGTGGCTCAGACGGTTAAGTGCCTGCCTTTGGCTCAGGTCATGATCTCCAAGTCCTGGGATCGGGTCCCATGTTGGGCTTCCAGCTCAGCAAGGAGTCTGCTTCTCCCTCTCCCTCTGCTTGTCCCCTTGCTTGTGGTCTCTCTATCTCTCTGCAATGAATAAATAAAATCTTTAAAAAAAAAAAAAGCACTTACTAGAAATAAGTAGAAAATTTGACATTGCATTTTTCTAAATTTCTAAGAAGTATTTTGTGTAGTCATCAATAAATTGTACATAGATTATTCATGAAATAAACCCTTGTACTGTGTTTGTGCATAAATATTCTTCTCTATTATCTATCAACTCTTCCTATATCCATTTTAGTGTAGTAAATGTATAGTAAAATGTATAGTAAATGTATAGTATGTATAGTAAAAATAGGAAATGTATAGTAAAAATAAAGACATACTAGTGAGAAAACCCCCTGCAGAACATTAGTAATATTATCCTAAAGAGAGGAAATAATGTTGTGTGTGATGCTGGCCCTTGTCATTTATATGATATATTGCTAATTTTAAATTTTAATATTAGTGCAAACATGCCATACATATATATACACATACATATACATATATTTGTGTGTGTATATATAATATATATGTATATGTGTGTGTATATTAAGAGGAAAATGTTATTTTTTGATAACAATCTTTACCTAAACTCAAATTTGGAAATGATGGTTTCAGTGATAAAAACTCCAGACAAAAGTTTGCAAAAGAACACGTGGATTTCTCACTTTTTATTGGAATCGCTTGCCATCACCTTGACACCTGCTACATATTAAGCTTGAGAAACCACACGAGCCAGTGAGCCCCATCTTCCACCTCTGCTATATAAGTATAATATTGTCAGTCCTTAACAACGTCAGAAAGATAATAAAGCAAAAAAGGTCATTTCCATAAATGCAACTAGTGCTTTTCAAAAAGAAGTATGATGTATAAGGAGGCATGTTATTCTCCCTCATTCCCCCTTCCCAAGCTGTCCCTCCCTTTGCTAAGGAAATGCACCCCAGTGGTATCAGTCATATTCAAATTACAGCCTTCTTGCAAAAGTAAAAGATTCAAGCTAAGAATATTGTTAATTCAACTCATTTATAATCCATTTGGTTCTCCTAAACCTGGTTATTTATTTTTAATGGCATTAATTAAAATGTTTTCAATAGCACTAAAAATAGTGATGGTATTCAAATGAAACACTCAGAACCTTCTTTAAAGGTTTAAAATAGAATCATTATATATTTCATTTTGTCTTGTTTTTTTTTTTTGTTGTTGTTTTTTGTTTTCTTGTGTAATTGAGTGGTTTATAGCCAAACATCATTTTCTTTTAGGTATAAACCAAAGAAAGTCAGTTTTGTTTACTCTACTTGAAATCTAAAATGTGTTCTATAAAAAATAAAATAAAATATGTTCTATAATAGGGTCTACTCCTTTTAGGGAGGTTCCTAACTATTCACTGATTAAAATTTATAAGATCCGGGGTGCCTGGGTGGCTCAGTGGGTTAAGGCCTCTGCCTTCGGCTCAGGTCATGATCCCAGGGTTCTGGGATCAAGCCCCACATCGGGCTCTCTGCTCAGCGGGAGCCTGTCTCTCCCTCTCTCTCTGCCAGCCTCTCTGCCTACTTGTGATCGCTCTCTGTCAAATAAATAAATAAAATCTTTTAAAAAATAAAATTTATAAGATTCTTATTGCAAAAATTACATAAAAGCTTTTCAATTCTTGGTCCCAAACCATGGTCTTTCTTAAAGAAAAGCCTATACTTAAATACGAAAGTATATACTTCTTAGAAATAGTGATAAGAAATAGGCAACTTTCACTTAAAAAAAAAAAAGCAAGGGTTTACGTGTTTGTAAATGTTGAATTACCCTCGAAAAACATATGCAAAATATCAACTAATAAACTGATAATTGAAAATAATTAGCATTTAAAATTACATTAAGGAATGATCTAGAATATGACGAATATGTATAAATCTATGTATGTGACGTTTTTATATACTTTTGGGTTTAGTGAGGAAGTTAAACACAATTGTCAGCTGTTCTTTTCTTTCTCTCTTTCCATACAAACATCTGAAATATCTCTGTTCCTGGTTGCACTTAGTGTTGCATTTACTATTTCTTGTGAAAAATATTTAAATTATGTAATTATGAAAAATCTTTAAATGTATAAATAAAGCTTACTTCCTCTCTGATCAGGCACAAAATCCAGTCTTCTCCCAAGACATAAGCACTGTTAGATTGCTATTCTTTCTTACCTATCTTTAAAAAAATAAATGATATTATTCTGTATATATATTTGGAAGACATGTTTTTTTTTTTTACTAAAAAAAACCTCTTTTGTCAGACATTTCTACGTCTGGACATGTCAACCGATCTCATTTTATTTACCTTTCTTTAGTTAATAATTGCTGTCTGCTTGGGGCTATTTTTCTTTTTTCTTCTAGCATAAACAACATCGCAATGATGTTCTTATAGATGGGTCATAAGATATGCAAGTGTTTTTGTTTTGTTTCTTAGATATTCCCAGATTCCCCACCAACTTTGCCTTCATCTATATCCTGGCCCCAGCGGTGTGTGAGAGAGACAGAAAGACCACAGGGCAGGGAGGAGAGGGAGAAGCAGGCTTCCCACTGAGCCGGATGTGGGGTTCAATCCCAGGACTCTGGGATCATGGCCTGAGCTGAAGGCAGACGCTTAACCAACTGAGCCACCCAGGTACCCCATCTTTGGTATTTTTAATGCACTGTTAAAATCTAAAGACTATTCCTTTAATAGGTCCTAAGTAAAATTTATGCTGTTCCTATTTTGTCTTCAAATGTTTCTTCAACACATGCCCATCTTTCTCTTTCTCTAAAAACCCTCTTACAAGCATTTTGTAAACTCCATCTCACTGCTTCTTACGTGCTCTTCCAAATTTTTACCTCTTATGTTTTTCTGGACAGGGCTCAAGATGACCTCCTCACAACTTCCTCCTAATTACTAATGCTTCAGTTGAGCTCAGTCTATTATTGAATTTTGAAGTGTTATGTTTCAATTTTTATATTTTATGCTCACAATTTCTAATTGGCTCTTCAGATCACTAATTGGTCCTGTTTTACCTTTTCTTGTGTTTGTACCATATGTTCCTTGGCTTTGGGGTGAAAATCACTTCTTCTTTTATCTTTTACAGCATCTGAGACTGATTAGAAAAAAAATTTTTTTCCTCCAGATTTTTCCATAAATGTGCTTTAAATCTGGAGTGAAATTGTGACTCAATGTGAAATATTTTAGTTGTATTTATTCCATTTGCATACCCTTTTTATTTGTGAATTACAATACACAAAATAGTTTATACAGAAAATTGCATAAAAAACAAATTTACAGTTTAGAGAATATTTATAAAGCAAATGCCCATGAAAACACCACACAAGAAATGGAAATGGGACTTAATCTCTCTTCAATTAAGTCAGAATGGAAAAGAAATTTCTTCAAAGCATATGTTGACTATTGCAATGCTCTTACATGAATTTGCAATTTTTTTTAAGCCTCATACAGAATAAACTTTGGAAAATATTTCACATGTGCCTCAGAAAAATATTATGTTACAGACTTCTATATATGTGTTTAAGGTAAACATTATTAATTTTAGTGATTAAGAGCTTCTCCTCTCTCCTCTCTTGCTCGCCCCCACTGATTTTAATCTAAGTCTGTGAATGCTTTAGAATACATGTTTATAGACTTACACGTTTAGGCAAAATTTTTTATTCAACGGACTATAATGATAGGTTGAAAACAAGCATGTGCTAAGACCAGTGAGGTAAGTTGCAAAGTATTTGCTGGACATTCTTCACAGATAATATCACAAGGAAATTATGTACAATGATCTCTGCTGTTCGCATCCAACAGTGGCTTCAGGACCTCAGTGAGCTGCCCTTGCTAATGCTCCAGAACTCCACGACCAGCTGAGGGGGCTGCTGAGAACACACACATCTGGGGCGGAGCAGGGCGCTTGTGCTGTATTTAGCAAAGCCACCAACCTGCAAAACTTGCCTTACTTTGCCTTGTTACACTATCAGATCCTTTATCCCCCTGGTGATTAACGCGAAAACTGCTTCACGGCCTTGAACTGCTCTTTTAAGAATTAGTTCCCAGGGGTGCCTGGTTGGCTCAGTGGGTTGAGCCTCTGCCTTCGGCTCGGGTCGTGATCTCAGGGTCCTGGGATCAAGCCCTGCATCGGGCTCTCTGCTCTGCAGGGAGCCTGCTTCTCCCTCTCTCTCTCTGCTGCCTCTCTGCCTACTTGTGTTCTCTCTGTCAAATAAATTTTAAAAAAAATTAAAAAAAAATTAATTCCCTTTGCAACACCTGGGTGGCTCAGTGGGTTAAGCATCTGCCTTGGGCTCAGATCGTGATCCCAGGGTCCTGGGATGGAGTCCCGCATCCGGCTCCTTGCTCAGCAGGGAGCCTGCTTTTTTCTCTGCCTGCTGCTCACCCTCTCTCTCTGACAAATAAATAAAATCTTAAAAAAAAGTAATTCCCCTTGACTCCTGGCCCATTATCTTAGATTTCTGTCTCTTTATTCTCTAGAGCTTCACTTTGAAGACTGCGGTCTGTATGCAGTTGCATTGCGGAGGGTGCACAGAGAGGAACTGGAGATTTTGGCGAGGGCTCTGAGCAGTTGTGGTTAATGGGCTTGGTCTTTTGCTTTTCCTTCTGAAATTGTCTTAAGAGGCTTGTACTAGTGTTCAGTAGACCTAATTGTTGTGTTTATATGAATATTCCCTGCAGACGTCCTGTAATTCTTTCCAGTTCAGGATGAAACTCATGGACCCTTCTCCAGACGGATAATCAGCTTCAGAAGTTCAATGTCCTTCACTACCTGCATCTCCCTCTCCAAGAGCTTTCCCCAGTCCTTGCCCAGTTAGGTGATGAAATGATAGGTAAGCATGTGGGCTTGGGTTACGCTGTTCTTCCATGGAGAAGGATGTTATTTATAATATTCATTCTTCCTCCGCCTTTCTTTTTGCTACGTCTTTTTTTCCTACTGGGGATAATTAGCTCTGGGCAATTAGGATTAAGGGCGAGCTCCCTCCAGCTAGCTTCCCATTCTGGAAAAAGCTGACGGCAAGCCATGGCAATTTTCTGACTCTGGTAAGTTGCTAAGTTGATCCAACACTGCTTCTGCCCTAAAGGAATTACCTGCATATGTTCTCCAAGCTTTCTACACACCCTACCATTCAGCTGGTTTACAAACTGGGGAACTGTCAGTGAGAATTTTTAAATTATGTCCACTTATCTTTACCTCTACCATGTATTCTTTCTTTGAGAAGAACTACAGGGAAAGAGTAGTAAACCCTGGAATCATATGCCATCCCCCCCCCACCGGAAAACCATTTTTCAAAGACTCTAGTATGAAACAATTTCCTTTCTTTTGTTAATTGCTAGCTCACAGTCATTATTATTTTACTTTTTTGGTTTTTTTTTTTTTTTTAAATTTGAGGGAGGGAGTGCCTGTGTGGCTCAGTCGGTTAAGCATCTGCCTTTGTCTCAGTTCATGATCTCCAGGTCCTGGGATCAAGCCCTACATTGGGCTCCCTGCTCAGTGGGGAATCTGCTTCTCCCTCTCCCTACCAGTTTCCCTGCTTGTGTTCTCTCTCTCTCTGTCTGACAAATAAATAAATAAAATCTTAAAAAAAAAAAATTTTTTTTTTGAGGGAGAATCTATGACTTAGCTTTACTAGGTTATGTTAAGTGAACTTTGAAAATCATGCTTTTGTGGAGTTCAGTATAAATGTGTGACAATAGCCCATCATCTATATTCCAGAAGGGATGTGGTAGGCAGACTTCTGAGAATGACCCTCAATAACCCTTGCTCTTTATTATTCTCTCCTCTGTGACACAATGGAATATCTCTCCCATGACTATCCACGTTACCTGGCAAAGGGATTTTGCAGATATAATTAAGGTTACAGATCAACTGACCCAGTTTCCTTAAGATAGGGAGGTTATCTGAATGGGCCAGGTCTAATGAGGTGAGCCCTTTAAAAACAGAATGTTTTCTGGGCCTGGTGCCAGAACAGAAAGTCAGAGAGATTTCACTTAAGAAAAAAGACTTGATGGACCATTACTGGTTAGAAGAAGGAGAGGGTCATGTAAGGAATGCTAATTGCATTCCAGAGCCAAGAGTGTCCCCTGACTGACAACAAGAAAGAAAAAGGACTTCAGACCTACAGCCCCAAGGATCTGGCTTCCGCCAACAATCTGAATGAGCCTGGAAATGGGCTCTTCCCCAGAGCCTCTAGATAGAACCTAATCTGACTGAAATTTTGATTTCCACCTTGTGATAACCTGAGCAGGGAACCCACGTGAGCCCACCCAGACTTCCAACCTACAGATTTTGAACTACTAAATAGGCTTTGTTTTAAGTCACTGCATTTGTGGCAGTTTTTTACACAACAATAGAAAATGAGTAACCACTCAGACAGTCAACAAAGGAAGAGCAAGGCACACATGTATTCCCGTAGAAATATCTTAATAAAACAATGCTGTTAGCCAGATTGAAGAACCAGCTCCCTCTTCCCTGTGACTTCCATCTTCCCTTTGATTCTTCTCCCCAATTCTGCTCTTACCCTGATCCGCCAGCATGATTTTCCATCAACCCTCTGGTTGGATTTATAGCTCCCTGGGAGCTGGCCCCATCCTTTAGCCTCCTTTTTTGGCCCTATGTATCCCTCTTTCTTCCTTGTGCGTTTTTTGTTGTTGTTGTGTGTGTGTGTGTGTGTTTGTTGTTGTTGTTCCCCTGCCCCATAGCTCTGTTGAATAAAGGGAGTACTAACTCGATTTTGTCACTTTTCCATAAGTTTCATTCTTATAAATAATAAATCTTGTACTCTGATAATATATGTAAAACAACTATGGGTATTTAAAGAAAATTGCAGTGAAGCCCGGCAGGTATTACTTTTACAAACAAGGCAGAAATTTTTTTTTTTAAGATTTTATTTATTTATTTGTCAGAGAGAGAGAGAGAGAGTGAGCACAGTCAGACAGAGTGGCAGAGGGAGAAGCAGGCTCCCTATGGAACAAGCAGCCCGATGTGGGACTCGATTCCAGGACGCTGGGATCATGACCTGAGCCGAAGGCAACCGCTTAACAAACTGAGCCACCCAGGCGTCCCAAGGCAGAAATTTTTATAAGTTTAATACAAACATCTCTAGTGATAGGTACGTAGAGCTCATTTTATTTAGTAAGAAAATATTTAAATCCTTTAAATTATTCAAATAGGTATTTAGGATACTCTGTGAGACACCTGTCTTCATCATTCCCTATGCCTATGTTATTTACTTCATAACTTTTTTAATCGATGCAAACATCATACTCTGGGAAAATGTTTCTGAGTGGGAAAGAAATTGCAATGAAAATAAAACAAAGGAAACAGTAAGTTACCACATCTCTGACCCCTTTCTTTCTCTTTCCTCAGATACAATCTGTGACATTGTTAAAATAGGGAGTACAAATGTATAAAGATCACAAACACATATGGGAAAAGGATAAAGAAGGCACAAAGAGGAAATATTTTTATTTACTACCAAAAATTTGTCTTACCAAGTCTGGAGGATTCGTTCTTAAAGGAAAAAAAAGAAAAGATCTTATCGACAAACAGAGACATATGGGGAATAGTGAGGTTTCTGATACTGACTCATTTTTGAAATCAGTTGTGTAACAAAGGCTATTTTATGGGTTTTTGATACTTTAAAATTAATTCTCTTATTCACACACTGGTTAAAGGTGGAAATGTGGCCCATTTAAAAGAGCATAATTGTGTTTTACAAAAAATAATATCCATGTATTCTATTTTCCTTGATTATATTACTATTGGAGTCATAGGATCTTGAAGCAAATGTGAGGCACTATTGGAAGGAAATATTTTACAGAAATGCATACTAACATTCTGATTTCTCTCCAATATGGCCTGTACTATGCCAACATCGATCTGCAGTAAAAATTCACAAGGACAGACTGTGTTGACAGAATGGTACTTGGGAAGGAAATTTAGTCATATGAAGTACAATTTGTTTGGAACAAAAAAAAATTGCAAAATAATTTTAGTTGGTATAAAAAATGAGACAAATTGGCAAACTTATCTGAAAGATTTATATCTTAGAACCATTGGTAATCAAAGTCGGGAGCCTTAAAAATCTTTAAGATGCCACGTCCCCGTATGCAGGGCAACCAAAATGGCATGTAGCAGACCTCCTCCAAGGACAGTCCTCAACTCTAAAGTAAGTGATCTTTGCACACATTACTACCTATATCCTTTTAAAGGTCTCTTTCAAAATCTAGGCCATCTTTCCTATGCCAACGTACTCTGGAGAGAAAAACTCTGTCGGGCTACACCTGGATCAGAAGGGGACAGAAGCCATGTAGGAATCTCCAAAAAAAAGAAAAGAAATGATGTGTTAACTCCTTCATTTATTCAGTGCTCTATCAGGCACTTGGACTACATGGATAGTTCTGCTGCCATGAAGTGATGAATCTAGTATAGCTTAAGTGTGCATGTTTTATTCTCCTCTTAGGTTAAAAAGTCTTAAGAACAAAGGTTGACCAATTCAAGTTTGTCTGCATATGAAGCTCAAGAGTGTAGGTGTGATTCTGTGTCACATTTGTATATTTCCAATTGCTTGCTTATCAGTTGTTACCATCAATTACGAACTTCTAAAGGGCAGAGAGAATAGTTATTTAACTCTCTTAGTACAGTGTCATAATGAAATGAAAGCCCATTAAGTGATTTTATTTATTTCCTACTTATGTCTTTAGCAGGTTTCATAGTCTTAGAGGCAAAAGGAAGTATCAGCAAAGGAAACTTTGCCTTTCTTTGTCTTTGGATATCAGTCAAGATTTTACATAGACATTAGTCTATCTAATTTTATTGAGGACTTCCACATTTCCTGAACAAATGCGCAGTGACATTTCTAGCATCCTACTTGTGTCTCCTCTACAGACACGTCTGATGGCTGGAGACAGGAGTACCCTCAATTAAGGCCTAATTTATTTCTCCTAATGTATTGCTCTTTTGACTAGAAGTACATAACGATAAATAGAATATGCTGACTATCCTTGAGGACTGCATAATCCATGAGGAAGATAAACAAGTTAATATAATATTAAGCAAAATGAATGTTTACCCTGGGGCCTTTAATCTTAGTGTACTATGGCTAAAATTTAAGCCACATATGTATTGGATAAAAGAGCTAATTTTTGCCATGATTATATATTATTCCACTCATTTTAAAATTCTGTCTTGTCATTCTTCCTTGATAAATTTGAGAGTTATCTGCACCTCATTTAGAGTTAGTCTTCAATTTTAATATGCATCAAAATTCTTCAGCAAAAATACAAAATACAAAAAAATGTTGTATTTTTGGGAAGAGGATGACATTTCATGATAAACTCCTAACATGTCCTCAGCTGTTCCAAATGTGAAAATATTGTGAAATTAAGAAATTAAGTCAAAAGACTATAACATGGAATCAGTTACATGTAGAATCAAAAGAAAAAAAAAAAGAAATCCAATTCATAGAACAGAGTAGAATAGTTATTGCCAGAGTCTTGGGGTTAGGGGTGGAATTAGGGAGAGGTTAGTAAGAGGATAGAAAACATTTAAAAAAAAAAAAGATGCTCAATTATAAGAATCAGGTGACTTCCCAGAACTGATACACAAGGTCATGGCCAAACTTTCTGTAGAAGACAAAATCTTCTGTGGAATCATGTAAGTTCAAATTGTTGTTTATGAAATAGATGAGTATTTTCTTTGGAGTGGAAACAAATAGATTAGAAGGATGTCACAGGAGCATAAACTCTAACTCCCTAAGTGGTGACAGGGTGAGCCCTTGAAGGCAGATATGGCCCTTCCTTCAAACTAATTATCTGAAATAAAGGGCGTAGTTCTAACGTCGTCTGACATAGGAAATTGCCTTACACCAAAGCAACAGCACTGGGAGTCAGAATTTTGTGCGGGCATCTGTGAAGAGCTGGGGAGCAATGGCCCCCTACATTTGCTTCCTGGTTGCCTTCATCTCTTTTATGTCCTTTGCACCCCTAACCTTCTGGCTGGGTTGTAACTGAGTCTAGAGTTGTCATTCTCTTCACTCTTCCCACCTGAACCAAATTTTGTAGTTTGACCTAACTCAGTTTGGTAGGATACACCAAAGATTTGTTTTCTACAAGTGCTGGGTTAATATGTCAACTTGCATTGAGTTACTTTTTCCTTTGAACCAAAGTTTTGAAAATGATGCTAGTATTACCGAAGAGTATGCACCTTCCTCTTCCTGTTTCTCCTCCTCCTCGTCAACTAGGGTATTACATGATTCGGAAAACTATTTTTCTCTTAATATAATTTCAGACACCAATGTCATTTCAAATTTGCCAAAGCAGAGAGAATAAAATATTTGAGTGCTTAATGGTTAGACTTAGGGCAAAGTCTTAATGAATCAGATGAAATAAGATTTTCAAATTCGTCCCAACCAGCCATGCTTATAAAACACTCGGGGGTGACAGGAACTAAAGAGGCAGTTATGGAAGACTGTGCAGACGATGGTTCTAGTCACCCAGTGTCAAAGAGTTGGTCCTCAAATGCAGAGCTCTGTACCAACATCTGTTTTTTCACAAATGATATTAAAAAAAAATAGCAAAGACAGCAATAGCACTCTTTTTTTTTTTCCCCACCAGGATCGTTGTTGAAATAAGAGTCTGATTTGATACTAGACTAAACATCAGTGAAGGAAGGAAAAAGAATAGTTGTTGAAGGCTTATGTCACAAACTTTCAGAGAAGAGAAGCTGTGGCTCACAGAGGAAATTGGGGGAAGATAAGACTTCAGCACCATGTGGAACATAGTGTTATGAGGTGAAGAACTTTCTGAACCTGGGCACGCTTTAAGCATGGACATGGTGGTCATCTCTGATTTATAGAAGCAGCTTCTGTAGTAAGTTAAGTACTGGAATGGATAATCTTCAAAGTAACTTTCAATTCTAGTATTTGAAGAGGTTATGCTTTCATTTTATTTAGTATATAATTAAACCTAACAATGACATTGTGTATCTGGCATCTTTAAAAGCCCAACTTCTCAATGAACCAGATACTGGCAAGAAGCTTAAAAAAAAAAAAGTCTCATTTATCCCTAGAGTGCCAAACATTCCTTTATTTTTCTAGTGATTTTTGTATAGTGGTTTGTATTCATGCTATAGACTTATGGGTTTTCTGGTCCTTAAGAAGTTTTATAAATGTGTTTTAGCAAAAAGAAATGTATTAAATTTTTTTCTTTTTTATGCTTTATAAATTCTCTTTTTCTTTGACTTATTACTTTTGCTGGAATATCTAAAATGATATTAAGCAATAATAGTTACAGAGTCATCCCTGCTTAATTCCTGATCTTAAATAAAGTGAGTTTAGTGTCTTATCATTAACATTTAGTATTAATTGTATTTTAATAGATATTTTTGTCATATTTACGTAGTTTGCATCTTTTCTCATTTGTTAAAAAGATTTATTTATTTATTTTAGAGAGACAGTGAGCACGAGTGGGAGGGCTAGAGGAAGAAGGAGAGAGAATCTTGAGCAGATTCCCCACCGTGTGTAGAGGCCCTCGTGGGGATCGATCTCATGATCCTGAGATCACTACCAGGGCCAAAACCAAGGGTCTGATGTTCGGCTGACTGCACCATCCAGGTGCCCCTCACCTTTTCTCATTTTTCTTAGGAATTACTTCTGGATTTTTACCAAATTCTTTTTGGTGTCTATTTGCATAATCATATTTTTGTCTTTTGTTTAGATTATGTATTTAATAAACTATATTAATCAATTTCTTATTGTTTCACTCACTAACATTTCTGGAATTAGCCGTAACGATCTGTAGATACTTTGGCAAGATTCTGTTTGAAGTTGAAAAACATCGTTTGAAGAAAAAAAAAAAAAAAGAAAAACATAGTTTGTTTCTTTATTCACAGGAGAAGTAGGTAAATAGCTTTCCTTTTTTTAATATTCTAACAGGTTTTGGTCCTGAATATATTTTGGCTTTACAAAATAAATTGGACAGCTTTGCATTTGCCTTTGATTGGAAGAATTTTAATAACTTTGGAATGATTTTTTATTTAACAATTAAATGAAGTTCAATTGTGAACACATCTGGTCCTGTGGTCTTTTCCATGTTTAGATTTTTCATGGAAATTAACATATTCAAGTTCTTTCACTTCCTGAGTTAATTTTGATAGAAATCACCTCTTTCCTTTAGATTTTCAAGAAGATTTGCAGATAATGTGCTCCTCTAGTTCTACTGATTTCATTAGGATATATGTTATGCCTTTCAAAAAAAATTTACAAACTTGTCTTTCATGATCTATTTTCTTTAATCAAAATTTTAAGACGTTTCTATAATTAATGTATTTAATTCAAATATTCAAAAATCAGTGTTTAATTCACTTGCTCTTTTTCTATTTATTTCAGTTATCTTTATCAATTCTCTCTTCTCTTTTTGTTTTTTAAACTTTCTTCTGTTTTTCTTTAATGTGAAAGCCTGATTACTGTTTTCTCCATAAGTTTTGATAGGAAGTATGAACCAATATTCATTCCTTTAATTGATTTATAGATATTTTTAAATTTTACATTTGATTTCTTTTTTGATTCAAGTTATCAAATGTATTTCTTAACTTCCAATTACTACTCTTCTGTTAATTTTTAATTATTTTAAACTTATTGAATCATGATAAGACAAAACAGCTTATAAAATCTTCACCTCTTATGTTTTATCAAGATTTAATCCCCATCTAAGACTTTTCTTTCCCTGAATTGTCTCTCTTGCTGGCAGGAGCCCCTGCCCTATCATATGAACTTCTAGAACTGCAGGTTGAGTTCATCTCTTTGGTTTGTTTAAGGAATAAAATCCGGCCTTGCTCCCTGTGAATGGTCCCTGCTCCTGAAATTCACTCTACTGGTTTCCTGCAACAACACAGTTCAAAATTCCAACATTCTTTTAGAGCCTACTAAAAATCAAACTCTCCCTATTGCCACATCTTTTGACAAGCCACTTTACCATTCTGTGGGTGACCCACCACTGGGTTTAACGCTCTTCAGGAGACTGGTTTCATTCCGAAAAGGCCAACCCAGGCAGAAGACCCAAGCATATGTCCAGCATCTCTAACCAGGAGAATGCTGTCTAGAGGAGAAAAGACATAAGGTTTCTTTTCACAATTCTTTCTGCAATTGCTTCTTTTCTTCATTCTTGGCTACTACCATACTCAGTGAGGTGATACTAAAGCAAGATGTAATTAATTTGAAATCTTTAGCTTACTCTTCGATGAGTCTTTCTCTGAACTCATTTTTTCCAGGCACATGTTGATCTTACTATCTCTGTACTTCATGAGTTCGTGGAGTTAACAAGTGAGGGGAAGAACACACAAACACAACAGATTGCCTTGGTATATCAGATTTTGCCATAAGGCGAAAAAATATAGGAAAGCTTAAGGTTTTTTTTTTTTTTTTCATCCTAAGATTTTAAACATGGACATGGTTACCTTGAGAATAAGTGATTTTGATGAGAATCTATTTTCCCCTATATCTCTTTTTCTTCAAATTCTGGGGATTCAGTAATTACTTTTTTGATGAGAGAAGGTAGTTTCAAATGTTATTTTAAACCACTTTTGCTCCATTTTATATATAATGCTTTAATTTAAAAAATATTTTTCAATATATCAAAACCCTGGCCCAGTTCATGCACATTTTCTGACTCAGAAAACCTTGCCCTACCCAATAATAAACTGCATTGATAAAAAGGACTTGCAGTGAGCTTAAAAAACACTGCCATATGGTTAACCTGACCTGGTTTTATTTGATCTGAGGTTTCCCAAAGTAATACAATACATGTTTTGCTATGATTCAGAGAGAATCAAGGCTTATTCCTAATTTGGGTCCAGCTCATGTGGGAGACTTGGGGGAACGTAGAGAGATGAGCTGTGTTCTAGGAGGCCATGATAAAATGTGATTCTTTGGATGCTGGTGGCATAATTTCACACCCTTCATTTGTCTAATTTGCTATAGTTTTCAAAATATCTGCTCTTGGGCTGCAATTATACAGCCCTATTTCCCACTCCTTCAAATTGGTTTTTTTTTGTTTTTTTTTTTCCTTCAAATTGTTTTTAGAAAATTCCTTCATAAATACAATTTTCATCTGTAAATAACCTACGTAACTGATTTAAGTAAATGGTGATATAGGTATATAGTGATATATGCTATAATTTTGAATGATTATATCTGTTTTAGAATTATGGATAATTTTTACTTTTCTCCATTGCAAAATTTTAAAAAAGATTTTATTTATTTATTTGACAGAGAGAGAGAAGGAGCACACGTAGACAGGGGCAGCCAGAGGAAGAGGGAGAAGCAGGCTCCCCACTGAGCAGGGAGCCGGATGTGGGGCTCAACTCGATTCTAAGACCCTTAGATCATGACCTGAGCCCAAGGCAGAGGCTTCACCGACTGAGCCAACCAGGTGCCCTGCAAATTTTTTGTATTTCCAAAATAATCAACAATTAGCATGTATTATTTTTGTGGTCAGAAAGACACGGTGTTTTGAGACACACTTCATGAAAATATAGGACTTAATTTGTTTTTAAATACTCACAATTGCAAATGGTATGTAAGGGAATATATGGGAAACTCCTGTAAAACTTGCTGTTGGGACAGCAGGATATTGTTCCAGTTTGTCATTCCTCCTAGTTGGTATGGTTGGCACAATGACATCCCAATAACGGTCAGAGAGGTTTTTTTCAAGAGCTGCTTGGTAAGCCCATGGTTTATGGGTTAGACAAGGTTCGAGGGTGAGCGGTGTGGCAAAACGGAACAAAGGAAACAATAACAACAACCAGGAAACAGAGGCAATGGTTGAACCCAGGGAAACTCAAGGCCCTCTGTCATATCTTTTTTAATCTTTGCACTCTCGTCTCCCCTATAGGAGAATTCAACTAATTTTTTCCATTCTTTTTATTGTCTTTTGTGCCTCACCTCCTGTTTTCTCTTAAACTGATCAAGCTTTCTTTCTCAACCCCTCAGTGAAAACCTTCTTGCCAATGTCTTCAATGATAGCAATTTTATCAAATCCAATATCAAATATCTTCTTACCTAAATTTTCAACTTCCTTTGATGTTCTACAATTTCTGCTTTGTTTAGAAATTAAGATCCCTCTGGAAGTTTATTTAATTTAAAATTATATATACAATCCACCAAAATAAATCTTCAGGTCACCAGTGACCTCATCATTGCTAAACCCAACGGTATATTTTCTGTCCTTGTCTCACATTTGACCCCTCAGGGGGTCTCTCCCTCCTTCTCAAAACACGTCTTCATCTCTCTTCTGGGATTCCTCAGGGTCATGGTTTTCCTGGATGTTTACTGAAGTTACTCACTGGCCATTTCTTTTCAATCTACAGCACCTCTGCCTTTTCTCCCTAACTCTGACAGGTTGTGGATCCCCAAGGCTCACATTTTCTCCTTCTTCTTCTTTTGCTTTCCCTTACTTTCTAGATGATCCTAGCTAGTGCTCTGGTTTTAACTAAAGATCTACATGCCGATGCTTCATTCTCAAAGTTACATCTCTAGGTTGAAAATTAACCTTGGATCCCAGACTCCAGACTTTCTCTTTCAATCCAGAAGGCCAGGGCTTTGATTGTCTGGCTCACAGCTCAATTATTAATGTCTGGAATAGTGCCTGACATATGATACGTATTCTATACATTTTTGTTGAGGAACTGACTGAATGAATCTTCTGTTATTCCTCTGGTACATGACCTATTATCTATTCATGACAGTTTCATTGTGGATCATCCTATCTCTTATCCCTGGGGTAGTAATCTGTAACTCTTTCTGAGAAGTCTTCTACATCTGTCCCCAAACATGGCTCAGAATTACTTGAGCATTCCTGTGGCATTCCACACCACTTTGCACTGTGCCTTTCCTTTGTCATTCCAAATATTATTAGTCTCGACCATTACAGTAGTCATTGGTGTACATATTGGTATATCATATTAGGATGAGAGCTATTTGAGGACTGGAATCATGTCTTATGTGCCTTTTTGTTCCTGCCACTGAATGCCATCTTTGGCATATTATAGAGGCAATGACATTTTTGTTGACATTATAAATACCATTTTCTTTAGTTTGCATAATCAGAATTTAAATTTATTTCAAAATTTATTTTCAAAGACTTTCTTTTTCCTGGTTTATCAGTACACTGAGCTAGCTATTTTTCCAGATTCCACAGCCAATTCTTTTTTGTTGATTTTCTTTTTTTGGTTGTTGTTGTTGATTTTCTAATACAAGATGTCTATCCCATCATCCCATTGGCCATGAGTCCTCTTATAGCCATTTATATCTCCTCAAAAGAGAAGAATAATCATTCTGTCTTGGGTTCAATCCTGATTTAAAGGCTTTTCGGGTAGAAACAACCACAGAAATGAAAATACAAGGCAAATGTGGGTTATGACGTTTAGACTTCTTTGTAAATACAAATTAATTTCCTTTTAGATGCTGTGGTATTTATTTCCTAGTAGGTATTATCTCTCCCCTGGAAACAAACTAAAAAAAAATCAGAAAAACAGAAAAAATATATATATTTATATATAAATAGAAAGTATGGTATACCTGGAGTGGAAGATGGTTTAAAATTTGGGCCAAAAGGGGCGACTGGGTGGCTCAGTGGGTTAAGCCGCTGCCTTCGGCTCAGGTCATGATCCCAGGTCCTGGGTTCAAGCCCCGCATCGGGCTTTCTGCTCAGCGGGGAGCCTGCTTCCTCCTCTCTCTCTGCCTGCCTCTCTGCCTACTTGTGATTTCTCTCTGTCAAATAAATAAATAAAATCTTTAAAAAAAAATTGGGCCAAAAGAGACATAATGTATATATTATTTAAAAACTATTTTTAAAAATGCATAAAGCCATGAGAAAATGTTCATGACCAAAGCTAAGAGAAAGAACGAACATCTAAAATTATTTTTCCAGTATCAACTCTGTCATTTACAGGCTGGCACCTGTCTACATGAATAAACATATTCACACATACTTATGGTAAAAGAATGCATGAGAAAACTGGAAAGAACTAAATCAAAATAATAGTTGGTCTCTCTGGGAGGTGATTTTATTTATATATGTTTTTCCATATTTATTTTTGGTTTTTGATGTATTTTCAAAATTAGTCTAATCATCTTACATGTTTTTTCATAAAAATATATTACTCTAAAACCAAAGAGGCACTACGGAGTTTCTGAATCTTTAAAACAGCTAATTAAATTAGCTGTTTTAATTTAGTACTAACATTTGTGTTTTCGCTTAGGACTTTTTCTCCTGCTTCTCAAAAGTGACCAAACTGATGGAGTCACAGTGGAAGGCACAGTGAACAGAAAATCACTGGCTCAGAAAACCTGATTCGGGTCCGCCCTCTGCCATAAACTAAGTGCCATTCAGAAGGGACTTAATCTCTGTGGCCATCAATTCTTTCATCTATGAACTGAGCAGACTGAGTTCCAACCCCCCTCTTCTGACCTAAGAGTTGATCGTACAAATAGGACTCTATGAACTCTTTTGTACCATGTTACTTAACTCCCATGAGAAGGAGACTAATTTCGTGCATTTCTGGGTGCGGCTTGAAATAATGATCTCAAAGTGTCTGGAACTTAGAAAAAGTCCAATTCTACAAACTGCAGTGTGATAAATATGGCAGAGTTCAACCTCAATCTTGAATCTTTTCTTGGGAATTTCTCATTTCAGAGTTTCTTGTGGGAACTAACCTGACTGGCATATTTTTTTTCCTATATCCCGTATATGCTTCAATTATGATTGTGAACCTTCCTAGGTGCAAGCTACAATTAAAATGTGTGTGGGAGGACATTAAATGTTGGACATCATAACTGTAATTTCAAACACTTATTTTAAAAAGAGAGAAAGAAAAGACTCCAAGAACGTTTCTATAAGATGGGCTGCCTTGGATATGTGGAATTGCACAGGTGCCAAAGGTACGTGAATAAATTAAGATGGGCTACAATTGACAAGTGCTCATCTGATTGCCCAAGGCAGGTGGTCATGAGGCAACAGGAGGCACTGGCAAGGATGCCTGAGGAAAATTTAAACTCCTTGCCAGCTGACACCTTTGAGCTCCTACAGTGTGTGGGAGAAATGTACAGTAATGAATGTGTGTACCAGGCAAACTCTTTAAACACACACACACACACACACACACACACACCCCAACATTTTATCATGAACTAAATCCAGCCATTTTAACCAAAATTGCTACTCTGATTTGTTCTTCTGAGACTTCCTGCCTGATTGGCTCCCTCTCTGGGGATCAACCTTCTGTGAAAAGTGGGAGGGTGATCTCCTTGAGAAAGCAAGGAAACTAAAAACAATAGGAGTGAGATCGCTGTGTGTGGAGGGAAGTAAGGAGGAGGTTAAGTGCCTCTGACAGGCAGTGGAATCCATTGCTGCCCACCCACTGCCTCCAGAAACACATCAGCTAAGACCAGGGCTCAGCTTTAATAATAGCTTTAATAAGGATAGTATTGATAAAACATATCTCTCTAAAGAACTCAAAGCACTTCCCACTCACAATCTTACTGTGTCTGTGTGGCCCCAGATATTCAGCCCCAGTTAGACAGGAAGCCTAACACAGCCCTGAGTTTAGCTTTTGAGGACTTCTGTTCCTCTGCTGCTGTAGTGTCTCAAGCCCAGGGAAGCAGGAAGCATGGGAGCTTTACTTTCTCCTCCTGATGAAATTACTTTCCAGCATTCTTTTCCATTTTTTCCCTTATATACAAAAACAAACATTAAAAAGCAACATGTACATTTTCTAAAATTTTATACTAATTTTGCAATGTTGAAAGGAAATGTTTCTTGTTTCTTAGACTATTTCTCCCCTTCCCAATGTAACTTCTCTTTTCCTAGGTATCATTGTACATTGCTATTTTTTTTAAATTATACATGCCTTTTGAATGGCAGATACATAAGTTGTGTATTATAGACTCTGTATTAAAAAGTCACTCCAGGAGCGCCTGGGTGGCTCAGCTGGTTAAGTGGCTGCCTTCGGCTCAGGTCATGATCCAGGGGTCCTGGGATTGAGCCCCACGTCAGGCTCCCTGCCCAGTGGTGCTGCTTCTCCCTCTCCCTCTGCCAGCTGCTCTCCTCCCTTGTCTCTCGGTCAAATGAATAAAAACTTAAAAAAAGACTGTGCTTTCTGTCAAATAAATAAACATCTTAAAAAATAAAAATAAATAAAAAGTCACTCCAATTTTTAATTTTGGTTTTTAAATCTCTTTATTCTCATGCATACGATACCATATCAACCACTTTTCAGGAATCAGAGACTGCAAGAATCAAAGAAAAGATCAATCTTTTAAAATTTTCATAATAATCATGAGCATTTGCAATAGCATAGGTATACATATGACTTCTGACTTCTTTTCCAATATTCACACAATCTTCAAAAAATAGTTCTGGGGCTCCTGGGTGGCTCAGTGGGTTAAAGCCTCTGCCTTCGGCTCAGGTCATGATCCCAGGATCCTGGGATCGAGCCCCACATCGGGCTCTCTGCTCAGCAGGGAGCCTGCTTCCTCCTCTCTCTCTGCCTGCCTCTCTGCCTGCTTGTGATCTCTGTCTGTCAAATAAATAAATAAAATATTAAAAAAAAAAAAAAAAGGCTACCAAAGAGAGGCAATCAGTTCGGTGACTCATTTTCCAAACTTTCCAAATATGCATGAAGGGATGAATACATTCAGCAAAGAATGTTGACTAACAGATGATGAGTGGAAGATGATTAACTTTTTTCTTGAATTTGGCATGTATATACAGCTGAACGGAGAAGTGTTGCTCAATGAGTGGCTTGACTACGGGACACTTCCTCACAGTTTCATTTGTTCTGAGCTTGCAGGTAAAACACTGGGGAACATGTAGCCTAAATAAGATGTGAAAATGTGCCCACTCACAAGTAGCTCATGCCTGTTGCTCACTAATTTTCCAAACTATGGATGCTGTCTGTAAATATGACTTGAGTTTATAGAAAAAGGAAAAAACTATCTGTTTAGCTAGTTAGACAAAATGTTATTTTGGACCTAAAAGAGGTTTTTGAAGAGCTCATCAAATGGCCTAATTTTATGGAAATTTAAATGTCTGGCACAGAAAATGACTCTTGTGATAGAAATGTCAGCCTCGACACGCGTCAAGGCTTATCCCCAAAATGTTCTGCCGTTCATGCGACCACAGGAATGTTGGTGTGAAAAATACATAGTTATATAACATATCATGTTCTGAGCCATCTTGGGGAATTGTATAACACACCATTTATTTATTTCTGAACATTTTCCTGGATGCTCTTCAGAAGTCACTGCTAGAGCCAAATCTGTCCTTGTCCCTAGACAGCCCTTGCCCAGTGTTCAATAAATAATCATCTAAATATGAGCATGGTTTTTTAAAATTCTAATATTTATTTCCTTGAGTCAATCTGGATGGAAGAGGAAAGTGAACAAAATTGTTCCAATATGTTATTAAAATTCTCATCTTCTTGTGGAAATTCTTATTTAAAAACCCTGGAGCCATATTTTTGGAGAAAAAAAAAGAAGAAAGAAAGAAAAAAGAAAGGGAGCAGATGTATCAAAATTCCCTCATCTTGATTATGGTATTAAGAAATATAAATAGCTTTTTGAAACTAGAACTTAAAATAATGATTCTTTAACTGGAATTAGCAAAATATTTTTTAGAATTCAAAAAGAAAAAAAAAGTGAGTTTTTTCTTCTCTTGAAAATAATATGCAGTATTCGATGTGATTTTCTAAACAAGATCACAACAATTTCTTGGCTTTCATCACATTACTATCTCTGTATCAATAATAACAGCTGGTTTCCAGGCATCGTTTTCACAGCAGGGCTTTTCCAAAATATTTGCTTTGCTAGTAACTGAAGAGAGGATCTGTATTACCCTTCGCTCCTTATCTACCTTTCCCTCAATTTACCTGGCTTCCTGGCACAGAGCAGAACAGACTTTACTCTCTCTCTCGTTTTAAGATTTTATTTATTTCTTTGACATGGGGAGGGGAGAGAACAATCACAAGCAGGAGGAAAAGCAGGCTCCCCAATGAGCAGGGAGCCCAACCTGGGGCTCCACCCCAGCACCCCGGGATCCTGACCTAAGCCGAAGGCAGACGCTTAACCGACTGAGCCACCCAGGTGCAGACTTTTCACTAATATCTTTCTTCTCTTTGTCTTTGTCTCTCTGCCTCTCTTTTTCTCTCTATATATAATACATGTACTATATAGAGATTATAATTGCTTTAATTACATTGTAACTTACATATATTGTCATGCATTATATCACGTAATTATTTAATACTAACTAAAATCATTTTCATTTTTTAATCCAAAATGAACCATCTTTTTAGAATTAAGTTGCCATGGCAGTTTTGAAAAAGTTTGATTTATTGAAACAAATAACATTTATGGTTTCACAGCTGGTAGTTTTCAGGCTAACCACGTGAGATTTCAAAATTAAATTATGCATCTTGCATGGAAGACAGCATTTAGTTAAGACCAAGCTATGTCCTGAAAATCAATGCCACAATCTATGCAGTTTATTGATTTAAATATGTATTATGCTGTGTGGAGTCATGACCTCCAATATTTATCTTTGAAAATAATCTCAAGAAATAGTTTAGGAGAAATCCAAGGAAACTCCAGAACTGCATCACTAAATCACTCCTATACACCCCAGACTGGGCCAAATAGACTCTATACTGTAACTGTGAACAACATTTACTGACAGCTCCTTCAGTTAGCTACTAAATTTTTTTTTAAATTTTGACATTTCCAACTGTGAAAATTATTTTAATAGTACAAATGAGTATTTTAAAATTGTAAAAAGTTCTTATCCTTTTTATTAATACTATCAATAAACACTTACTGAATATTAATACCATTTAATTAATATTAAAACACTTCTTGAATATTAATATTTTGAGATAGAAATTATCAGTTTGATCTTGTTTTTAAAACTTTTTCCTCTGAAGTGAGGGGGTGGAAAAGAATTTACCATGCTAATGGACATCAGAAGAAAGCAGGAGTGGCAATCCTTATAGCAGATCAATTAGATTTTAAGCCAAAGACTATAATAAGAGATGAGGAAGGACACTATATCATACTCAGAGGAACTGTCCAACAAGAAGATCTAACAATTTTAAATATCTATGCCCCTAACGTTGGAGCAGCCAACTATATAAACCAATTAATAACAAAATCAAAGAAACATATCGACAATAATACAATAATAGTAGGGGATTTTAACACTCCCCTCACTGAAATGGACAGATCATCCAAGCAAAAGATCAACAAGGAAATCAAGGCCTTAATGACACACTGGACCAGATGGACATCACAGATATATTCAGAACTTTTCATCCCAAAGCAACAGAATACACATTCTTCTCTAGTGCACATGGAACATTCTCCAGAATAGATCACATTCTTGGTCCTAAATCAAGTCTCAACCGGTATCAAAAGATTGGGATCATTCCCTGCATATTTTCAGACCACAGTGCTCTAAAGCTAGAACTCAATAACAAGAGGAATTTGGAAAGAACCCAAATACATGGAGACTAAACAGCATCCTTCTAAAGAATGAATGGGTCAACCAGGAAATTAAAGAAGAATTGAAAAATTTATGGAAACAAATGATAATGAAAACACAACGGTTCAGAATCTGTGGGACACAACAAAGGCAGTCCTGAGAGGAAAATATATAGCGGTACAAGCCTTTCTCAAGAAACAAGAAAGGTCTCAGGTACACAACCTAACCCTACACCTAAAGGAGCTGGAGAAAGAACAAGAAAGAAACCCTAAACCCAGCAGGAGAAGAGAAATCATAAAGATCAGAGCAGAAATCAATGAAATAGAAACTAAAAAAACAATAGAACAAATCAACAAAACGAGGAGCTGGTTCTTTGAAAGAATTAATAAGATTGATAAACCCCTGGCCAGACTTATCAAAAAGAAAAGAGAAAGGACCCAAATAAATAAAATCATGAATGAAAGAGGAGAGATCACAACGAACACCAAAGAAATACAGACAATTATAAGAACGTACTATGAGCAACTCTACGCCAACAAATTGGACAATCTGGAAGAAATGGATGCATTCCTAGAGACATATAAACTACCACAACTGAACCAGGAAGAAATAGAAAGCCTGAACAGACCCATAAGCAGTAAGGAGATTGAAAGAGTCATCAAAAATCTCCAAACAAACAAAAGCCCAGGGCCAGACGGCTTCCCGGGGGAATTCTACCAAACATTTAAAGAAGAACTAATTCCTATCTCCTGAAACTGTTCCAAAAAATAGAAATAGAAGGAAAACTTCCAAACTCATTTTATGAGGCCCAGCATCACCTTGATCCCAAAACCAGACAAGGATCCCAACAAAAAAGAGAACTACAGACCAATATCCTTGATGAACACAGATGCAAAAATTCTCGTCAAAATACTAGCCAATAGGATTCAACAGTACATTAAAAGGATTATTCACCACGACCAAGTGGGCTTTATTCCAGGGCTGCAAGGTTGGTTCAACATCCGCAAATCAATCAATGTGATACAACACATTAATAAAAGAAAGAACAAGAACCATATGATACTCTCCATAGATGCTGAAAAAGCATTTGCAAAGTACAGCATCCTTCCTGATCAAAACTCTTCAAAGTGTAGGGATAGACGGCACATACCTCAATATTATCAAAGCCATCTATGAAAAACCCACCGCAAATATCATTCTCAATGGAGAAAAACTGAAAGCTTTTCCGCTAAGGTCAGGAACACGGCAGGGATGTCCGTTATCACCACTGCTATTCAACATAGTACTAGAAGTCCTAGCCTCAGCAATCAGACAACAAAAGGAAATTAAAGGCATCCAAATCGGCAAAGAAGAGGTCAAACTATCACTCTTTGCAGATGATATGATACTATATGTGGAAAACCCAAAAGACTCCACTCCAAAACTGCTAGAACTTGTGCAGGAATTCAGTAAAGTGTCAGGATATAAAATCAATGCACAGAAATCAGTTGCATTTCTCTACACCAACAACAAGACAGAAGAAAGAGAAATTAAGGAGTCCATCCATTTACAATTGCACCCAAACTATAAGATACCTAGGAATAAACCTAACCAAAGAGACTAAGAATCTATACTCAGAAAACTATAAAGTACTCATGAAAGAAATTGAGGAAGACACAAAGAAATGGAAAAATGTTCCATGCTCCTGGATTGGAAGAATAAATATTGTGAAAATGTCTATGCTACCTAAAGCAATCTACACATTTAATGCAATTCCTATCAAAGTACCATCCATTTTTTTCAAAGAAATGGAACAAATAATCCTAAAATTTATATGGAACCAGAAAAGACCTCGAATAGCCAAAGGAATATTGAAAAAGAAAGCCAAAGTTGGTGGCATCACAATTCCGGACTTCAAGCTCTATTACAAAGCTGTCATCATCAAGACAGCATGGTACTGGAACAAAAACAGACACATAGATCAATGGAACAGAATAGAGAGCCCAGAAATGGACCCTAAACTCTATGGTCAACTCATCTTCGACAAAGCAGGAAAGAATGTCCAATGGAAAAAAGACAGCCTCTTCAATAAATGGTGTTGGGAAAATTGGACAGCCACATGCAGAAAAATGAAATTGGATCATTTCCTTACACCACACACGAAAATAGACTCAAAATGGATGAAGGATCTCAATGTGAGAAAGGAATCCATCAAAATCCTCGAGGAGAACACAGGCAGCAACCTCTTCGACGTCAGCCGCAGCAACATCTTCCTAGGAACATCACCAAAGGCAAGGGAAGCCAGGGCAAAAATGAACTTTTGGGATTTTATCAAGATCAAAAGCTTTTGCACAGCAAAGGAAACAGTGAACAAAACCAAAAGACAACTGACAGAATGGGAGAAGATATTTGCAAATGACATATCAGATAAAGGGCTAGTGTCCAAAATCTATAAAGAGCTTAGCAAACTCAACACCCAAGAACAAATAATCCAATCAAGAAATGGGCAGAGGACATGAACAGACATTTCTGCAAAGAAGACATCCAGATGGCCAACAGACACATGAAAAAGTGCTCCATATCACTCGGCATCAGGGAAATACAAATCAAAATCACCATGAGAGATCACCTCACACCAGTCAGAATGGCTAAAATTAACAAGTCAGGAAATGACAGATGCTGGCGAGGATGCAGAGAAAGGGGAACCCTCCTACACTGTTGGTGGGAATGCAAGCTGGTGCAATCACTCTGGAAAACAGCATGGAGGTTCCTCAAAATGTTGAAAATAGAACTACCCTATGACCCAGCAATTGCACTGCTGGGTATTTACCCTAAAGATACAAACGTAGTGATCCGAAGGGGCACGTGCACCCGAATGTTTATAGCAGCAATGTCTACAATAGCCAAACTATGGAAAGAACCTATATGTCCATCAACAGATGAATGGATAAAGAAGATGTGGTATATATACACAATGGAATACCTATGCTAGCCATCAAAAGAATGAAATTCAGCCATTTGC
This sequence comes from Lutra lutra, assembly GCF_902655055.1. Lineage (NCBI taxonomy): Eukaryota > Metazoa > Chordata > Mammalia > Carnivora > Mustelidae > Lutra > Lutra lutra. Next base: position 33,368,250 of record NC_062286.1, read on the forward strand.
GACGACGTGGATGGAACTAGAGGGTATCATGCTTAGCGAAATAAGTCAATGGGAGAAAGACAACTATCATATGATCTCCCTGATATGAGGGAGAGGAGATGCAACATGGGGGGTTGAGGGGGTAGGAGAAGAGTAAATGAAACAAGATGGGATTGGGAGGGAGACAAACCATAAGTGACTCTTAATCTCACAAAACAAACTGAGGGTTGATAGGGGGAGGGGGTTGGGAGAGGGGGGTGGGGTTATGGATATTGGGGAGGGTATGTGCTATGGTGAGTGCTGTGAAGTGTGTAAACCTGGCGATTCGTAGACCTGTACCCCTGGGGATAAAAATATATGTTTATAAAGCTGTAAAAAAAAAAAAAAAAAAAAAAGAAAGGATGAATACCCAAGTTTTGTAGCAACATGGACGGGACTGGAAGAGATTATGCTGAGTGAAATAAGTCAAGCAGAGAGAGTCAATTATCATATGGTTTCACTTATTTGTGGAGCATAATAAATAGCATGGAGGACAAGGGGAGATGGAGAGGAGAAGGGAGTTGAGGGAAATTGGAAGGGGAGGTGAACCATGAGAGACTATGGACTCTGAAAAACGATCTGAGAATTTTGAAGGGGTGGGGGGGGGAGGTTGGGGGCACCAGGTGGTGGGTATTGTAGAGGGCACGGATTGCATGGAGCACTGGGTGTGGTGCAAAAATAATGAATACTGTTATGCTGAAAAAATAAAAAATTAATCAAACTCTTAAAAAAAAAAAACAACTTTTTCCTCTGATAGTAACTTTGCGTTATCAGTAGTATAAAGTATAATTAAATTACTTTATAATTAGTATACCATAAAATTAAATAAAGTTCCTTGACAATTTAATGCATGCCCTCCTTCCAACTTCTCTACTTAAAACTAAATTTTAACAACCACAGAAAATAAGCAAGAAAAATACGTGGAGAGTAGAAGAGCCCCTGTCTTCACTGTGAGGCAAACTTTACAACATGCACTGTAGAGCAAATGGAACAGTCCTGTAAATATTTGTTTTATAATAAATCTGAATGTTATGAATAATATCCATTTGAGTAGAATTTTCTCACTTACAAATTTTATAATGTAACCTCTGACTTAAGGTGGCAGCATGAACACAAACACATATTCCTTCTAGAAACCTCACTCAAATGTCAGCCAGGGGAAGGATTTTTACAAAATGAACAAATAATCAAAACAAAAAGGAATGGGAGAGGACATAAGGCTCACATAATTTCAGAAGCTAAAAAGCAGGTGGCCAAAAGGGTCTTGACTGAAGAGGATTAGAAATCTGATCTCAAAGCCACAGAGGAGCAGGAGAGAAAGCCACAGAGCAACCAATTAAATACCATGTAACAAACCAAACACGCAAAAGCTGATAGCACTTGTAACTTTGGAAATGGCGCTGAAACTGGGGTTAAAAATAGGGTGACTGATGAAAAGACTGGTTAAGAAGAAATTAAAATGAATTAAAGAGAAAAGCTCAGATTCTCTTCCACGCTGAGCAGTGAAGTCACAGCAGCAGAACAATGAAGGTTTAGCTTCTGGAAAAGGGGAAGAGCATATCTGTTACTGGGGACAGCAGAGCTGAGAGTAGAGATACATTCTGAAAACTGGGGTACTGAATGATTGCTGAAACCTCCCGCCTTCTTCCCGAGTTATTATGGCCTGAATGGTGTCCCTCCTTTTACTACCCCTTAAAATTCAAGTGTTGAAGTTTTAATGCTCAATATCTCAGAAGGTGATGGTATTTGGAGGGACTTAAAGAGGTTATTAGCTTAAAATAAGGCCATTAGGATAGGACCTAATCAATCTGACTGGTGGCCTTCCAGGCAGAGGAGACTGGGACACACAGAGACATATTAGGGATCTGGGGAAAGACTATGTGAGGACATGGCAAGAAGGCAATCATCAGGGTGCCTGGGTGGCTCAGTTGGTTAAGCAAGTGCCTTCAGCTCAGGTTGTGATCCTGGAGTCCCAGGATCGAGTGCTGTATGGGGCTCCCATCTCCACAGGAAGTCTGCTTCTCCCTCTGACCTTCTCACCTCTCATGCTCTCTCTCACTGTCTCTCTCTCTCTCAAATATAAATAAAATCTCTAAAAAAAAAAAAAAAAAGAAGAAGAAGGCAATCATCAGCTAGCTAAGGAAAGAGGCCTCAAGAGTGAACTAACCTGCTGGCACCTTGATCTTGGACTTCTAGCCTCTAGAACTGTGAGTGATAAATTTATGTTGCTTAAGCCACCTAGTCCATGGCAGCCCTAGGAAACTAATACAGGAGCTAACTTCAAGAATGATGGCAACCTCTGGGCAAAAATATATGAACCTTCTATGGGGACAGTATTTATTACAAAAACTTCTTAATTCTAATTTTAAAAAATCAGAGAAAGAGTGATACGTTTATCATAACTTGGATGATATGCTCCAATATTTTTAAAGTAGTAGATATGTAATAAATATATTAGATTTCATAAAATTATGAAAATACAATTTTAATCAAATTGCTGATCACTAAATCATTGATCCTTTTATTATTTTCTAAACTTTTTTGTGTTGTACATAGAATTTTCTGTAAAATCTTATGCAATACTCATTTAAACATTTTACTATATTGTTTTGGTGTTTATTTTAGAAATTGAGTTTTGAAATATACTAGAACTGTAAGGATTCCATGTGCCTTTGACAGTCTATGAGATACCAGTTTGTATGATTAGAAATACTACCAAGAAAAGTATTCGTAGAGCACATTTTAAATCAGAGCCCTGTAGGTCATCTAAAGCAAAATGCATCTAATGGATCATCTTGTCCAGCTGTCTCAATTCAAAGAGAAGATAACAGGATCAAGAGAAGCATGTAGGCAGTGGTAGAAGGAGATCTAGAATTCAAGTCTTTGGAATATCACTAAACAACATGGGTCTGATCACTTAGAAAAAGAAGTACTCTACATTTTATCAAAGTGTCTCTTAATCTTTCTCCATCCTGGGTCTGCTGTAGATTTCACAGGGTTACATGATTTTAGTTTCTTAAGGATTATGACTTTATAAAAAATGTTAAAAATGTCAAAAATAAAAATATACAAAAATGTCATTGTTGAATAGTAATTCCTTGTACCTGAGCACACAACTTTCCACCATTTTCACCTTTGTATGTTATTCTTCCAGAAATTTATGTATGTGTCTCCACATATTTTTGTACAGTGCTCTATTAAATTTTGTTTTGTTTTTTGCTTGGTGTCTTCCTTACTTAAAATACAATGATCTGCATGTATATCTTATTATCTGTCCGATAGTGAACACCTAATCAGAATAGATGTCTAGTCTTATTCATAATTATTCTCTCAACAGTTTTAGTAGTGTATTTCTTCACAAATTACTCATCCACTAGATTAGTACATTCGATTAAGATGTAGACTGATAAGATTTCTGGAGGACATGTTAGGAGCCAGATGAATGAAATTAGAATTCAAGGCACCTCAGTGGGGTAGTTGTAACTGTTAAATTGAGGCAGTAGGATTCAACACATCTGCCGGCAACCAGAAAAATGTCAGTTTTCACCCTCTGGGATGTGTGAACGCACAAGAGATGCATTCAGGGCAGGACCATGGAGAGCTCTACGGTTGGCCGTCCATTTGCTCCAAGCTGCAGTTGGGTTCTTTGCCCTTCCAGAGTTAGGTTCAACGGGCTTAAATGTAATCCAACCAATTAACACAAACCCTAGGCCTATTGAAACAGGTAACAAAACCAAGACTCTTTTCTTAAATAGGGTTTCCTCCAAAAATCACTCCTTTTTGGAGACCTTAAGTGTAAAATCAGTTTTTAGGGAGACAGGGGTTGACAGAATGCTAATAAACCTACGGAAAGCCTTAAGAATGTGTGTGTGTGTGTGCGCGCGCGTGCACTCGCGCGCGTGTATGTGCAGTTTTAACTTAAATAGAAAAACAACATAGCCCATAATGCACTGAATGACAATCTAAAGATTAAAAAATAAGAGTAAATATAAAATTTATTTCACCTCTTGCTTCCTAGAAAATTTTTAATATGTCCCTTATTTCCAGGTTAGAGATGATTTAAATATAAATATAAATATTCATGGATCAGTTAGCGAGGATCTGCTTTTAGTAGTCTTGGGATTTACAGCAATCTTTGACATGGGGATGATAATCACATTTATTAAATACATATGGCATGCTTGGTGATGTGGAGGACATGCTTATTTTATGACATCCTTGTAAGGATTGGGTTTTATTAGGAGTGAGATAGAAGCCATTAGAGAGTTTTAAGAAGGAGAATGGTATGTTCAGAAGCTGTTAACAGAGTGCTTAATGTTATGAGCCCTAGTGTTAGACTGCCTGGGTTTCAAATACTCATTTTTCAATTTGGGTAACTGTGGAAATTTTACACAGTTTGGTTTCCATGTATGTAAAATGGGACCTAATGAAAGTGTTGTTTTGAGGAGCAAATATTTAGAAAGTAAAATACTTGCAACAGGATCCTCACGTAGTAAACTCTCAATAATTATTTAATATCAGAATATAATCTAAATTTCAATACATTATTCTGATGCTGTGTGCAGCATGGATTATAAGGGAGTGAAGCAGACAGATGAGTCCAGAAACAATCACAGTAGCTCAATCTCAGATGCTAGAAGCATAGTGAAGAGACAAAGTGACTTGACTCAAAATGTACTTTTGAGGTAGAACCCACAGGACTTGCTTGTAAATTGGATAGGAGTTGAGGAAAGAAAGGAGAGGAAAAAAGGTTGGCCATGATACTGCTCCCTGAGAACTGTGGGGGTAGTGGTGTTATTTTCTGAGATAGGAAAGACTGTGGAAGGAACAGGTTTTAGAGAAACAAAACGTCTTTTGGACCCAGTAACATTGAGATGCCTGCTAGGCTTCCAAGTATGATTAATTCCACCACCCAGAGATTTCAACTGTACAAATAACATTTCACGAAAGCATTGAGTGTGTTTATGTTTTAGAAAATCACTTTTTCTAGTTTACATGTCCATATGTATCTAAACTTTTTTTTTTTTTTGCAGAGAATGAGAACAATGGGAAGACTTCTTGAGAAACTTCTTCATTAAAATTAATTTTTTATGGTTAAAAAATGTGCCTTTAAGAAAAACTTAGTAAAAAGCACTAGAAAATTTCTTATCTTATTAAGCTTTGGTTTTCAAGATTTTGAGAATGAAAAGATCAAGGGACCAAAAGCTGACTTCCATCCTTGAAGACAATATTGATTATCTAATGAGTATTCATATAGAGAGGATGATATTGTTTTTCTCCTGGAAAATGAGATTCAAAGATAGGATACAAAGATTATGACTGTACTAATTTTGAGCCAGACTCTGTCCTTTACAAGAAAGATACTGCAGGAAGGCAAGAGGAAAAAGTGTAATTGAACCCTGTGTTGAGCTTCTTGCTCAGCAGAGCCTTCTTGAGATCCTCTTTCTCCCTTTCCTTTTGCTCCTCCCCCGCCCTCATTCATGTGTGCACCCTCTCTCTCTAAATAAATAAAATCTTAAAAAAAAAAAACCTTCCAAATGTGATTGTTAATGGATGTTTTGATATATGGAAGTTTTGAAAATGTATCAGTATGTCAATATTTCCTTTGTAGGAGGCCAAAGCACAGGAATAAATGTGGGTATGTAGATAAGGGTGAACAAGGCAATAGGTAATCAGGTATAACCTTGAGCTCTGCTGGGCCCTTGCTCCCAGCCATTCACATCAAAGGTCATGGGGAGAGGAGTGGAGGATCCTGCCCATTTGACCTGGTGCATATCACACTCTGGGCCAGAAGCATGACCCCCTGACAGCAAACACATCTCCATGAGGAACCAAGAGAGACAATGCAGGGCTGCATCCATACACTCCTAGCTTAAACTGAATCCACACCAGCCTCTGAGGTCTGTCCTAGCTCATCTTCTTGGTATCTATCCCTTTTGGGGAATACTTACAAAACTTATACCTGAAGATAACAAATCATCAGTCATGTTATCTTTGACACTTCTATAATTTCATTTTTTAGCCTTTTCATATTTAATATATCTGTAACTTATTTGATGTGTACTATGCAAATCTAACTTTTTTTCTTTAATGGCTAGACAATTGTTCTAACAATATTTATTGGAAATTGATTCTTTTGCCTTTATGTAAAATAATTTTATTTTAAATCTATATTCCTTCTCCATCATTAGGGACTTTATATTCCATCCCACTGAGCTGCCTATTATTGTACCTGCAGCACAGTGTTTTGATTATTGTAGTCTTAATATATGTTAGGACAAAACCAAAGTCTTAAAAAAAAGATAAGATCCTATAATGAGATGTATTGAACTCTTTGTCATAGAGAGAATTTCTTTATCTCTACAGCATAGAGATAAATTAAACTCTGTTGTGTTCAAATATTGCCTTGTTTGCTTGATTGTATACTCATTTTCAATAAGCAAAAGTTGGCAGAAAAAACATGTTCTTTGTGTTAAATCTTATCAGCATACTCTCTAGGTATATCAGTAAGTATTTTAAAAATATGCTAATTTAGGTTAAAATGCTTTGCCTTCTAAAGCACATAAGCTAGAATTATTACTTGTGACTTGCTGAACTGGGTCCCATAACCGGCATAGTGAAAATCTGACCTTTTCCAGTGATGACTCCACATTGTAGATTTGCATAGCTTCCTTTTCACCTTATATGAATCTAGATGTCAAAACAAACACCTATAAAAAAAATTGGGGGAATAAATTTTTGCAATTAGATTTTGGTAATAGTTTGATAAGTTACAACACAATTCTAAAATCTACTGACTGGAAACACAAACAAGTCCTGCCTTGTTACAGAAGAAAAAATATACTCATTACCACAGGTAATTTTCAAGTATTTATTGAAGGCCTTTTAGTTGTTAGGGGCAGTGGAATAAAAGACATCTAGGTTTAAATTTTTACTCCTTGTTATCTTGAACCATTTTCTTAATCTCTCAGCTTAATTTTGATCATCCATAAAGTGAGGACAGGTATATACAACCTATACCGTCACTGTAGAGATTAAATGAGAAAATAAAAGTGAAGGAGTGCAGTCCATTAGAGGTTCTCATCACTCATGTGTTAGATTCCTCCAGGAAGACGTATCAGAAGAAACGGAAGAACTATTTGCAATTTCCCTTAAGATAACTCAGTTTGCAAGGTAGCCTTAGAGAATGTGAATGGGTCCTTTCAGGGCACAGGGGTGGGCGTTCAAAATTACTATAAAGAAGATAAAATTCATCCCCCGTTTCCCTCTGAATTCCACAAATCTGTGCCTTCGCATGACACAACTTGTTCTCTCCTCAGACATCCATTGGTGAGTTCTGTTTTTAGGACCTTGTGATGTCTCCATTTATCTACCATATTGACATTCTAATAGGGAGCAAGTTGTCATGACTCCCTCTTCAACGGATGGCTATTATTCCTAATGGGACTCTGTGTCCTTATTATTAGAAAAGATGAATACATAGTTGGGGGAGGGGGGGCATGGTTGCACTACATTTCATTTACCTTAATGGAAAGATAGGCAGAAGACAAATATGATTACTTAAAAGGATTGAAGAGAAATGTGAATTGATAATCACACCTTAATATTCACAACTGGTAAATAGCTGAGTAGCAACTAATAAAACGTGCTATCATTTCCTTAATATCTATATTCTTCACTAGATCATAACCTTTTTCACAAAAGGATTTCTCCCTATTTTACTCATGATTTAAATTCTCTACATGGGACATTTAGGCACAAGATAAACATTGGTGGAATGTGTTCACAGATATGTTATGTTTGGAGTTAATATATATAGCTAGTAAAATGATACATGAGATAAAAATAATGTGGGGAAATGGGTGTTTTGATCTTTTAGCCAAATTTAAAGTGTTATATTTCTTTTCAATACTTTTAAAGATGGTAATAAAATACAAGACGAAATCTAAAATCTATTCTGGCTCTAACTAGCAGATTGAGAAATTTTGGACAATAGAGGCTTCTTTCTGTCACTTCTAAAATCACGTTGTTGGTCATTACTCAAAGAACTAGAGAAAAAGTGGTTTGCCCACATTCTTGCTGCTGTCTTCCAAGTTACACGGTGTGAGACCCATCTCGTAACACTTAGGGGTACTTTCCTCCCCAGATTGTTTCCATTATGAACTTACAGTTCTACTTTGTTTTCTTATATCAACATCTTCAAAATCTCAGCCTTGATGTTTCTTTCCACTAAGCCTTGGCTGATGTAATCTGCCTGTTGTTTTATATTGCAATAAAATCAGCACATTTAGATTGCCATTAATCCTTTTTAAAAGCTGAGGAGTACCAGGGAGAACACTTTTATTTTTGTCTCATTTGGTATGTTGTTTGGGTCCAGGAATTTCCTGAATGTTTCTACGGCAACATATCACCAAAAAAGGAAAGAAGTATTGATATAAGCCTTGCTTCCCGCCATTGAGTTACTGGCTGTGTTAAAATTATTGGTTCTTTGAAATTAGATTCAAGTTCACAAAGACTTTACCATTCTTCCTTTTGGGAAGCTATTTGACAAAGACTATCCAAAGATAAGAAAATTAAAATTTATTAAGAAAGTTGAAAATAAATAAAAAAAAATTTATTAAGAAAGTCAATTTGTGAATTTGTATGACTGATTCTTAAAAGTATTATCATCAAGTAAGCTCATCTTTTCCATAAATGTCTTTGAGTCAAAAATCATATTTTCTAAGTAATTCATTTTAGTGTATGAAAAATAAAAAGTTTAAAAATTGTTTTACAGATAGCCATTTATTTCAAATCATGCTCTTTTAAAAAGTAAGATCATTCATTTGAAAATAAGATACTAATTAATGTGATCAAAATTAAAATGTGTCTGATTTAAAAGTAAAACTAGAAGATGTCAATTTGTAGTTGTATCCAATAAATACATATTATCTTAAACATTGCAGTTATAAAATTATAGAATGAAGTTATCCTGGAAAACTTTTACATAAATAAAATATGAGCATTTTTTGCTTAATGGATCACTATTAGATGATTGATATATGACTCTTAAAACAAGAGCTTGGTTTTGTGACTATTATATGCCTGCATTGGTGAGTTTGCCATGTGTTTTACTCCATTTGGCATTAAATGTGTACACTGTTTCCTGTACAAGAAAAGTTTATGGTCTTTTGAGTTATTTCCCACCTTCATTTCTTTAAATGCAGAAGGCAGTTTAAAAATTAAAAGGAGGAATCTGTTCTTAAGTATACTTTAGTCAGAGAAACATGACAGATCTAAGTAGACCGGTGTGGGAAATATGCGATTATAGGCAGAATAAAGGTCATTCTGCTTTTTCTACTTTTAATTTGGAGGAAGTTCATTGGAGAAGAAATTCAGTTATTGATTTGATATGAGAACATTGGAAAAATTAGAAGCACAACTTATGCCCTGTATATGTTTCCTCATTGTATATAGAATTATAAAACAAGTTGAAAGAACAAAATAAATAGTATATATAATTAATTTTATTTTTACATATGGATGACTATGGAGTAAGCAAGTCCCACGGAAGATCTATGAAATCTTAATTGCTTGGAAAAAGACAAATTATATTGCAAAAATTCTAAGGTCTCTCTTTTTTTTTTAAAGATTTTATTTATCTATTTGACAGATCACAAGTAGGCAGAGAGGCAGGCAGAGGGAGAGAGGTAAGCAGGGTCTCCGCTGAGCAGAGAGCCCAATGCAGGGCTATATCCCAGGATGCCGGGATCATGACCTGAGCCTAAGGCAGAGGCTTTAACTCACTGAGCCACCCAGGTGCCCCTAAAGTCTCTATTTTTTAAATCACAGCTCTTCACTATGAAAACATTTACATAAAGTCTTTCAATCAGTATTATATTTCTGCTGAAAAATATTATTTTTCCATAATAACTACAGAGAGAGCTAAAAAGACCCTAAAAATTAACTGAAATTTATTTATAATAAGAACTTCTGTTGGTATTACATTAAAATAAAATCACAGAACAAAATTTATATATATTTTATTACATCAATCAGATGGGTGGAGACATTATGTTTTCACCCTAAACTTCATACTTAAATGTTTTATTATCCCCAAAGTGGATTTTTAGTCTACGGTATCTTATCCATTTTAAGGTACATTTTGGGATATGTCTTGATATAAAAATAAGAATACATAGTTTTATATTTTTTCCTGTGATCCACATGAAAAATTCAAATATTCCATTATAAGGAGCATAAGAGCAAGCTAAGTGGACTGAAGAGGCATGTGAAGGTGGGGTAAATCAAGAAAAGGACAAAGAACATTAGGAGAAGGAAAGGAAAAGTCAGGTGGGGGAATTTGGAGGGGGAGACGAACCATGAGAGACTGTGGACTCTGAGAAACAAACTGAGAGTTTTGGAGGGGAGGGGGTGGAGGGATGGGTGAGCCTGGTGGTGGGTATTAAGGAGGGCACGTATTGCATGGAGCACTGGGTGTGGTGCATAAACAATGAATCTTGGAACACGGAAAAAAGAAAATAAAATTTAAAAAAATAAATAAATAAGAAAAGAACAAAGAAAGTGGACACAGGACCGTCAGGATGCAATGGGAATCATTCATTCAGAAGCAAATTCAGTACTGGCTGCAACAGGCTGTGTGGTTGGAAGCTCCGTGTCAGGGACCACATCCAAAAATGAAGTTTTCTGTTGGCCCCTTCCTTGAGGGTTTAAAGGTATCATTTGAGTGTTTTCTCTATTGTGGTCTCCTGTCCCCAGGAGAAGCTGGCATCATTTTAACAATATTACCAAGTGATGCTGTAAACCAGGCTCACCCAGAAATAGAGAGACGAATTACAAATCCCTTTATCCTGTTACTGGCAGCAATAATGAGTGAAGTGTGTTAGCAACACAGACTTGAAAGTTTCTAGTGGAAACTTTCTAACTCCTAACAGAGGTCAGGTACATCAGATATATTATTTCCTTAACAATTTTAGTAAAATAAAGTCGAGGGGCGCCTGGGTGGCTCAGTCAGTCAAATACCCAACTCTTGATTTCGGGTCAGGTCATGCTCTCAGTGTCGTGCTGTGGAGCCCCACATAGGGCTCCTGGCTGAGCAGAGTCTACCTGAGAGTCTCTCCCTCTGCCTCCTCCCAAACTTGCTCTCTCTCTCTCTCTCAAATAAATAAATAAATAAATATTTAAAAAATATAAAACGAAATAAAGTAGAGGTTTGATATTTATAAATGAGTACTAGAATCCATTTGTATACTCATGAACTGCATTTTATCTATGTTTCTGACTAGAATTGGAATGGGTGAAATAATGAACAAAGGGAAAGGAAGGTCTGTGCTGATTTCTGTGAGGAGGCAGTAAGAATGCTTTTCTTTATTTTCTTACTCTCCTGAACTTCCTTACTAAAGAGCTTGTCTCTACATAAGTGTTCGATTCTAGGGTCCTGAGAACTGCGTAGGAGTTTAAAGCATTGTTCATGGGGTGGACATCCGGTAATTCAAATATGGCTAAATTATTTCTTCCCTGACTCAATTACTTGGGGACATTTTAAACTCAATAACAATGAATGCTGGAAAACTAGTGCTTATTCCTAGATACCCAGAGGACTAGAATACAGGATGTATTTGTATGAAAATACAATGTTCCTGTATTTGGAATTCACATTTTCATTTGGTGCCAGAGATACAATTTGAGTAAGATAAAGTCTCTGCTTTCAAGGAACTTGACAGATTTCTGAAGTAGACAGGCATTTAAATTTACAGTAAGAACTGGCAATTTCTGGCTATGTGCTGAGGAAAGACAGAATAGGGACATTTTTATTTTTAATAATAGGGACATAAGCATTTTTCTAATGCATAGCTGAGATTATTAATTTGTATCTGAAATCCATAAAATCCCATAAATAGGAGTTGCCAGAATATACCTAATTTTTCTAAGTTCAACTCTATCATCCCATGGATATTTATTATAAAATTTATAATATAATGCCAGAGAAAGCCAAGAGGATGACTCAAACTTATTATGCAAGAAGCTTTGATAGTAATTTAACTCAGTAAGTGCATGTGCATTTTCTACATGTTCTTAGTTCAGGCAACGTTTAATGCTATGGTTTTTTCCTTCTCCAACCTGTAGCAACTATCATGGCACATATGAGAATACTTGCAGGATGCACAGTATAAGGGAAGTATAATTCCCTTCATTCTTTTTCTAAATATTTATTTATTTATTTGAAACTGAGGGGTGGGGAGAGAGAAACGCCAGAGGAGCGAGAAACTCAAGCTGACTCCATGCTAAGCCTGATGTTCCTGACACTGGACTGGACCCCACCAAGACCATGACCTGAGCTGAAACCAAGAGTCAGAGGCTCAATCGACTGGGCCACCCAGGCGCCCCTAATTCCCTTCCTTCTTAAACCTGGGTTCAGAAATGGGCCATTGTGGCATTTGTCATATTCTTGTGGCCAAACACAAGTCCCAAGCTCAGTCTAGATTCAGGTTACAAAGAAATAAACTCTAGCTTTTGATAGGGGGAGCTCTGAGATGACACTGTCAAAAAAGGAGTATACAGGAAAAAAAATGGTTACAGCCATTGGGGGATACAATCTACCACAATTTAATTGTAGACTCAAATTTTTGCTTTTCTGAATATAAGGTTGGCCGTGATCGTATAGTGGTTAGTACTCTGCATTGTGAATATAAGGTGTGACAAACAATTCTGGGCAGAAATGAAGATCAGATGCTTTTCCATGTTCCAAAAGAACATGTCATGAGAATGTATATAATTTTAAAACTAACACATGGGATACTGTTCTTATTATTATTCCCAGCCATAGACAGTGAAGTCAATTTTTAAAAATTGTTGATTAATAGCTCTTACTTTTTTGCATGTTGTTAAATTTCTAAATCCTGAAGTAAGGACTGGTTATTGGCCATTATACAACTAAGGAAGCAAGTTGTCTCCAATTTCTATACTTGAGAAGCAAAAAGGCAATAAAATGTATGAGCAGAAAAATTACAATTTGAAAATATAACAATTTTCATTAAGCTTCATTGTGGTAAGACTGAACAGAAAGAAACATTTGTGGATTTGCTATTATTATCTAACTTAATTATATACTTATTTGGAATATTTTATTTGGAAGGAGATGAGAGTATTGGAAGACATACAAATGGCTAACAGACACATGGAAAAATGTTCATCATCATTAGACATCAGGGAAATCCGAATCAAAACCACATTGAGATACCACCTTACACCAGTTAGAACGGCCAAAATTAACAAGACAGTAAACAACAAGTGTTGGAGAGGATGTGGAGAAAGGGGAACCCTCTTACACTGTTGGTGGGAATGCAAGTTGGTGCAGCCACTTTGGAAGACAGTGTAGAGATTTCTTAAGAAATTAAACACGGAGCTACCATATCACCCTGCAATTGCACTACTGGGTATTTACCCCAAAGATACAGATGTAGTGAAAAAAAAAGGGCCACCTGTACCCCCATGTTCATAGCAGCAATGGCCACAGTCGCCAAACTGTGGAAAGAACCAAGATGCCCTTCAATGGACGAATGGATAAGGAAGATATGGTCCATATATACAATGGAGTATTATGCCTCCATCGGAACAGATGAATACCCAACTTTTGTATCAACATGGATGGGACTGGAGGAGATTATGCTGAGTGAAATAAGTCAAGGAGAGAGAGTCAGTTATCACATGGTTTCACTTACTTGTGGAGCATAAGGAATAACACAGAAGACATTAGGAGATGGAGAGAAGAAGTGAGTTGGGGGAAATTGGAGGGAGAGAAAAATCATGAGAGACTGTGGACTCTGAGAAACAAACAGAGAGTTTTGGAGGGGAGGTGGGGTGAGGGGTTGGGTGAGCCTGGTGATGGGTATTAAGGAGGGCACGTATTGCATGGAGCACTGGGTGTGGTGTATAAACAATGAATTTTAGAACACTTAAAAAAATAAAATTTAAAAATATTACTATTTTATCTATGTGTGGCTGTGTGTGTGTTGTCAGCAATTTATTCTTTAGGCAATGTAAGGGTTTCTAGTACTTCTTATAGACTCTCAAGTGCCAATATTTTCCTTCTTGTCAGGGAAGAACAAGTATTTGTCAATAACTTTGTTTTCATCTTTGATGTATCACTACATTTTCTTGAGTGCCTAACTAGAATTAAAGTCAGCACACACATGAATCAGGCTGAGTATCTACCTTAACAGAATTTATAGTGCAGTTAGAGACATAACATAAGTAGAAATATAGCTATCACACCAAGTGGGAGATAACAAGATTAAATAGTAACAGTAGCAGAGAGATGGCATCAGCCATGTGGAGTAGGGATGGGAAGTGTCAGGTGCATGGATGAAGGCATTTGAAGGTGACTTTGAAATAAAGCTAAGATCTGAGCCTGTGTCTTTGGAAAAAATGGGGATTCCAGATGGTGAGCATAGCATGAGGAGAACAAAAAATGTAGTTTTTACAGGGACTGAAAAGTATTCTTGATTTGCCTGGAATCAGAATGCAAGGAAAAAATAAATAGTCTGGAAAAGAAGGCTGAGGTCAAATAGTAGAAAACCTTGAATAATGGTAAAGGAGTATTACCTTTTCTTTTGACTGACTGAACATAATGCCTCTTGTTTTTATGGACTCCGCTCTACGTACTCAAAGTGGATCAGGCTCTGCCCTGGGCCACCTCACTGATGGAATATGACAATGCTGACTCAGACTTAGCTTCCTTTGACTAGATCTTTGCTGTCTCTCCCTTTCCCCCTCTCTGTTTTAGCTCACGGGCTTATCAAGGAGGCACAAAACCAAGGTTAAAGATAAATAGCAACCAGCCTTCTTGGTCTCAGAATGAGTCAGGGTCCGTTTATCTCCTTCTCTCTGGACATGTCATAAGTGTCATCTCAGTGGAACTCATCAGCCCAAAGGCAGGCAGAAGGACAGAGATCCTAAAAGGTGTCCAGGAACACACTCTTCTCAGCACAGAAAAGTCTGGAGAAATGCATGGTTGGAGAAATCAAAACAAAATGCATTTGTTCACCTCTGTGCTTTTGTTTTGCTTCCCATGAGTGAATGATGTGATATTTTGCTAGTTTCAAATCAGACTTCAGGTAAAAGCAAAAAAAATTTTTTTTAGTGGCAATAATGTCATGTGAAAATCACTTAGCTGTTCCTTATATGCATAAAGAGCTTAATAAACATTCTCTACACATGAAAATTCAGAAGGTCACAGAGGACAGAGAACACCAAGGGTCCATAATACCCTCACCTGGTGCAGGGAAGCTCAGTCTGTTCTCTGAAACCACGTGGGAGGCCTTCAGACCCTTTGATGCCTTACACCCAGATTAGGTCAGTGAGTTTTAGGCCTCACATTATGGTAAAGTCCAGCTGAAGCTGAGAGCCATTCAAACATTCCAGAGCCCCTTGCTTTCCTGTTTAGAAACCTCAGAGCTAGAGGCCTTAAGAGATTTGCTCACACTGCTTATTAAGAAGACACCTTGGCCTAGAAACATTCCTCCAGATTACCAGAGTTCTTTCTCCCAAGTTTGTGGTTTTCATACATCATGGAATTTGGGGGGTTATTATTTATTTATTTCTAACATTAAATTATTAATAGAGGCAGTCAGTCAACAACATTTTATATGTCATGCACTCTTTCAGGTAAAAGGAATATGTCACAGAACAAAATCCTTACCTGCAAGGAGGCAACTCTTGTGAAGAAAGGGAAGAAAGGACTCCAATAATTAACATGAATAAGAAAGTAAAGAAACGAGGTGCCTGGGTGGCTCAGTGGGTTGGGCCGCTGCCTTTGGCTCAGGTCATGATCTCAGGGTCCTGGGATCGAGCCCCACATCGGGCTCTCTGCTCAGCAGCGAGCCTGCTTCCTCCTCTCTCTCTGCCTGCCTCTCTGCCTGCTTGTGATCTCTCTCTATCAAATAAATAAATAAAATCTTAAAAAAAAAAGAAAATAAAGAAACAACTCAAGAGCATTATGGGGTGTAGGGATGGTGAATTTCAGCAGTTTTTATGCCAGACACTGGGTAGATGCTTGATGCTCCCTAGGCACTCGGGACATAAAGATTCAAAGTAACTCCCCAATGCCAGATAACTGGACTTAAAGGTTCAATAAAAACTGCCAGGAAATAAACATAGAAAGAAATTTCAAGCTGAAGGATCATTTTGTGCAAAGGAAGAAGTTTGTAAGAGAAAATGATTCCTTTAGAGGGTTACATATCTGTTCAACAGGGCCAGGATGGATAAGGAAAGAAATTAGAAGAAAAAAAAAGTATTAATCAGATAATGAAGGGCAATATAAGCCTTGCAAGTGGACTGGTAGCTTTCCTGCTATGGGAATGTTTCTTAAACTGAATTATGTGTTATGTCATTACCTGGGAAATTTATAAAACTGAAAATTCCTGGCTCATCTCCAGTCTGACTGATTAATGATTCTGTTGGTGATGGTCTCTACCACTTGAGAAATTCTGCTCTGGATGATGAAGAAGCATTGAAGAAATTTAACGTGGGAAACACAGGATTGGACTTTCATGTTGTTAACCATGAATACTGGAAAAGAATACAAGCTATATTGGAGGCAGAATGATATATTTGATAAGCAAGTTATGACAATACTCTTAAGAGGAAGGTAATGAGGGCTTCACCAGGGCAGGGGTGTAAATGAACAGAGAGTCGAAAATAGACATTTAAAATATTTAAGTGCTAGAATTGACAGGTGACAGGATGTAGGAACTGAACTGATAAAGTAGAAAGAGAGTGAAATATTCAATTGCTTGCAGGCATTTGATTTGATTAATTGGATGGGAAAGTACTATCAGCAAAAAGATGAGTTTGAAATTCAGATACATGTTCAGTATCACCTGAGCAGGTAATTGTATACATCAATCTGCATCTGGGGAAAGAAGGATGCCCAACAGCATTGATTTGAAAACTGTCGATATAGAGGTAAACATTTAATTTCATAAAATTTAAGAAGAAACAATGAGGGGCGCCTGGGTGGCTCAGTGGGTTAAAGCCTCTGCCTTCGGCTCAGGTCATGGTCCCAGTGTCCTGGGATTGAGCCCCACATCGGGCTCTCTGCTCTGCAGGGAGCCTTCTTCCCCCTCTCTCTCTGTCTGCCTCTCTGCCTACTTGTGATCTCTATCAAATAAATAAATAAAATCTTAAAAAAAAAAAAGAAGAAACAATGAGAGAGGTAGAAAGTATGAAAACTGAGGGAGGAGAGAATTTCAAATAAGGGCTCCATTGTGATAAATACCCAAAGAGGCTGAGTAAATTATTTTGAAATTGGCAATTTAAAAGCCATTGGTGAACTTAGTGAGAAGAGTGATAACCTAAATTTTGTGAATTAGCACTAAAAGGGAAGATTAGGGGTGGTGGCACCAAGTAGATATGTCTATGTCCAAGAATGAAGGCTCTTTACACATGCACGCACACACACACAAATATACACACACATGCACACAGTTTTCTGTTATCTATTATAAAAATGGTTCTTTCTTGGGGCACCTGAGTGGCTCAGTGGGTTAAAGCCTCTGCCTTCGGCTCAGGTCATGATCCTGGGGTCCTGGGATGGAGCCCCGCATCGGGCTTTCTGCTCGGCCAGGAGCTTGCTTCCCTTCCTCTCTCTCTCTGCCTGCCTCTGCCTACTTGTGATCTCTGTCTGTCAAATAAATAAATAAAATCTTTAAAAAAAATGGTTCTTTCTTTCTATACACTTAGCAAATTGAAGTATGAAGTATGCAAGTAGCATGAAGAAAAGAAAATTCAAATAATGGTGTTAATCCTCATAATCCAATGGAATAGTAAATATTTGTATAAGAAATTAATGAACACACAAAAGTGGGTTGATATAATTTAAAAGAAAGAAGCTAATCTGGAAGCTTTTGATATTTACTTCTTCAGTTTTTATTCTTGATAAAATAAAGATTAAAAAATCTTGTTGATTTCTGTTATGTAAGTAGATGTCTGTCATAATATTTCTTGTAGAACCATCTGAAATTTTTAGAAAAGGAAAAACATGGAATATATATGTCAAATATTTCAGAAAGAACAAACATAAATATTCAGAATGTTTTCAGAAGTTTAACGTCTAAGTTTCCATAAACTTTGGCATGACATACATTTTCACGACTTAACTCTAATTCATTATAATACACTTCAGCAAGCTTTACTTTTCCATCTGATCCTTCCAATTTCCTCTTGACTATGGGGACAAATCTATTTACACATTTTCTTACATTTCTCTATATTTCAATAATAGATTATACCCTAAAAGAACTTGTTGGAATGATGTTCAATAGAAATACAATGCAAATCACAGATTTAATTTTATATTTTCTAGAAGACACATTAAAAAGTCAAAAACACATACAAAATGCAAAACTAACTTTAATAATATATTTTATCACAATATATCCAAGATATTACCATTTCAATATGTAATCAATATAGAAATTATTAGTAAGATATTATATTCCCCCCCACCAAATCTTTAAAACCTGATGTGTCTTCTACTCTTACAAAACATCTCCATTAGGACTATCCATAATTTGAGTACTCAGTGGCCATCTGTGGATAATGGCTGCCATATTGGTTGGTTTAAACTTGAAGAATTTACTATATGGACTGTATCTCTTATATATAAAGAAAACTGGAACTTGTAATTACATAGTCAATTTTCACCAAAGTTAAAATTTTCTTTGTTATTTTACTGTAAAATATCCCAGTGAGTAGCTGATGTGGGAAGATAAACATTTGATAATTCATTAATTAATTATTTCAAAAAAGTCATTTAGTATCTGTGATATGTCATAATCTTGATGGGGTTTTGGAATATATGAATAAATAAGACAATTGTGACCTACAAAACACACTCATTCTAGCAAAGAAGACAAAACCTATGTACAATACTAATTTGAATGTAGAAATTAAAATAGCACCTGGTAAGCCATTGCTTCCAAAATGACACAGTAGCAGTTTCTGTTCAAATGCTCTGGATATCCAGCAGAGAAAAGACTCAAATTTGACTAGATTAAAATAATGCTTGTGAATATGACAGACCTTGAACTAATTTTCAAAGTATGGGTCAGTTATGGTTTGGTAGAAAATGGAAAATCTAGATTTAGGGAACAAAATTAATCAAATCATGGAAATGGGAATACATTTGACAAGGAAGAAGAACAGGAAAATAGTCAGCTACCTGCAGGGGATGGTTAACAAATGAAGAGTAAGATATAAAAAATGATTGGAGCTTGGACAAAGTAGGCATTTTCCTTTGCCTTAAACAGAAACCTATTATAATACTGTTTATAAAACACTGCTTAGAAGATTACAATGTGGAAATTTTCATGCACTGTTGCCTCGAATAAACCCTTGATGGAAAAATCTCATGCCAAAGGCAATATACTTTAAAACAAATAAATATCTTTCAGAACTTCTCGAGTACAGCATGGGGCAACTCCATATTTATCCCAACTCTTTCAGTTTTATATTGTTGTATGGAAGATAACCTAGAGATTAATCTTCAGTAAGCATCAGCTCTCTAGGGGGAAATTTGTTATTTCTACCAAGTACAAAGTACCATACCAGCAATTTCTGAAAAATTGTTCCTAACTGTTAAATATTTCCACTTCTAGGATTTTATGAGAAGGAAATAACCAGAGAGATCCACACTGAAATAGGTACAGAGATATACTGCATTTATTACAGTAACAAATTTGAAACAATGCCCAACATTTCATTACTAACTCAATATAGTTGGTCCACTAATACTATGTGCTTTTATGAAAATAAATATCATATTTTCAAAGATTATAGGAGATAATGCTCCTTATCTCCTATTTATAGATATAAGATATATAAGAGAATACTCATATAGATAATAATACTCATGATGGGGGCTCCTGGGTGGCTCAGTGGGTTAAGCCTCTGCCTTTGGCTCAGGTCATGATCTCAGGGTCCTGGGATCGAGGCCCGCATCAGGATCTCTGCTCAGTAGGGTGCCTGCTTCGCCCATCTCTCTCTCTCTGCCTGCCTCTCTGCCTACTTGTGATCTCTCTGTCAAATAAATAAATAAAATCTTTTTAAAAATAAATAAATAAATAATACTCATGATGTAACTTTTATTGAAACACAAGCACAAATTGTAAGGACACAACTGGATGATTTTTTTTTTTTATAACACTAGGACACATGTGTGACCAGTGATGATATCAATAAATAAAATAATACCAGCTCACCAGAAGCCCCTCTTAGGCTCCTTTCACCCTCACTTCTAACAGCATAATTTAGCTTTTCTTTCTTTCTTTCTTTCTTTTTTTTTTTTTTCAAATTTTTCTAACTGAAATCATGGAGAACGTATACCTTTGTGTCTGACTGTTTACTTAATATTATATTTGGACGATTTAACCCATGATGTTGCAAGTGGTTTAATTTCTTAATTATCACTGCTATAGAGTAGTGCATTACATGAATATACAAAACTTTACCCATTCTGCTGTTGAAGGCTATTCAGGATATTTTCAGTTTGTACTATAAGGAGTAGCATTTTTAGAGACTTCTTTTTTAGAGAAATTTTCAAGAAAGATAATATATTTCAACTGGGCATTTTTATAGGAATAAAACTACTAGGTCATCAGGTATGAATAGGCTGGCTTTCACAGCTATTGACAGCAATTTTCGAAAGTGATTATACCAGTGTTATTTCAATAAGCAGTACAATTTTAGTAGGTAGGACCTAGTATCACATTTTGTTATTTTGAATTTCCTCTAAAGCCAAATGAGTTTGATCACCTTTCTATATAATTCTATCAGTCATTGTGAAATCAGCCACGTGAAATTCCTGTCCAAGTCCTTTGTGCATTTTGCTGTTTGTGTCTGGTTGCCTTATTGACACATAGTCTGAATATTAGTCTTCTGTTGGATATATGCATATAACAATATCTTGTTCTTTCTGAGGCTGATTTTCCCATGACAATGGTATTCCTTTAAATCAATTACACAGGATTGAATAATTGAAAGTACTCACAAGACTCTTCAGGTGTTGCTCACTTAAGGCTTTAGTAAAGGTAAAGGTTATGGTTGAGCAGGAGAAAGAAAGCACAGGCTAGCACTGGTATCCCAAGAGACTTTCAGAAGCAGCCCTTCAGGGCCTTTCTGAGTCACACAGGATATAGCTGGTCTTCAGGTCAGAACCACTAACATATGCATGAGGAAATTTGTTAAGTGTCAAGTTCTATACTGACAGCTATAAACACAGTATCAATCAAGGTAGACAAATTCCTTACTTTCATAGTGTTTATCTTTATTTTAATTGGCGAGAGGGAAACAAATGTATAAACAACACGCAAACCATCAGATAATGATATGTACAAGGGACAAAATAATGTAAACTTCTGTGAAACAGGCATGTCTGTGGCAGAAGGAAGAAATAAAGGTTCTTTGATAACACTCTTAAGGTTTGGGTGAAGATCTTAAGAAAATGATAGAACAAGCAATGTAATTATATGTGGGAAGGCTTTTCCAAGATGAATAAATAGAAAGCAAAAATATTCATTCGAGACTAACTGTGGAATTTTTGAAGACAAGCAAGTGTAGTTAGAATGAGCTGGAGTAGAGTGAGAGAATCGTAAGAGAGAAGTTTGGAGAGATAGAAAAATCTGGTAAAACACCGTAGTCATGGCAATAGCTAATTGAGATGAAAAAAAAAATCATTGCAGTGTATTAAACAGAAGAGTAACATGATCAGACAAATGCTTTGAAAGGTTACTCTGGCTCCTGCTTGGAGAATAAATATTAGGAGGGCAATGGGGAAAGCAAGGTGTTTGCCTGGGATGCTACAGTGATATGCATAATTCAGGAGAGATATAGTGGTGGTTTAGATCAGGAGGGAGTGGTACAGATGTGTTTTATGGTTTGATGATGAATTGGAATCACATAAGAGAGCAGTTGATGTGAGTTCTGGGTTCTGTTCCATTCCACTGGTTACTGGAAGAATGCACTTAACCATTTCCTGAGATGGGAAAGACTGGAATGAAGATGTTTTAGGAAGATGCCTGGTTAGTGGGAATTAATGAAAGGCTAAGAAAAGTCCTACCATTTAAGTTTATCAGAGAGGTTACAAATTTAAAAGCATTCAAGGTGACCTGGATTGTCTTTATAAGAATCAAAATTTAGGAAATTTCCTGAGGATAATGCATATTAAAGAATTTAATGTCAATTAGAAGAATTATATCTTTTAGGTTTTTCTTTTCTTTAAAATTTCATCTTTTGTAGAGGCACCTGGGTGGCTCATTTGGTTAATTCTCTGTCTTCAGCTCAGGTCATGATCCCAGGGTCCTGAGATTAAGGCCGCCTGGACTCCCTGCTCAGTGGGGAGCCTGCTTCTCCCTCTCCATCTGCCTGCCCCTCTTCCTGCTTGTGCACGCGCGTGCTCTCTCTCTCTGTCAAATAAATAAATAAAATCTTTAAGAAATAATTCATTTTTTGTATAGAAGACTCCTAAGGTATACTTAAAAATTATTCTGAAATTGTCTTTTTTTTTTTTTCTTGGAAATTCAATTACTCTGGCTTGTATGCACTTTGGTGTGTTCCACATTTCTGACAGATATATGGAAATTTTATCACCTGTCATGTCTTATAATTTATGATAGTTAATATTTCATGAAAACACAGGTATTTCTTCCTTCTTTGTTTTTTATGCATATCACATTTTATTATAGATTTTTTTAGTGTTGCTATATTTAGCACTTAGAAGAAAACATATTCAAAGGATGATATAATGAATAAATGTGTTAACAGCTCTGATCTCTCAAATTTTTAACAGAGCTCTGGCAGAAATGTAGTTGCTTGTCCTCAGGCTGTTAACCACCATCCACTTGGTGAACAGTTTAATCCTAATTGTAGGCAGATACCATTAAGTAAAGAAAGTTATAACAAGACAGTAATGCAAAAGTAACCCCATTATCTCCAGTCACCAAGAGGATTGCTGGCTGACTCAAATAAGTCTCTATGTCCTATTATTTAATTTTAGGCTTTCTCACAACCATTGTACATACACTGTTAAAGATATGGAGTTCCCTAATATGAAAAGAGCCCAAAGATATCAAATGTCCATTAACTGATGAAGAACATACATGAATGTGTGTGTGTGTGTGTGTGTGTGTGTGTGTGTGTGTGTGATGGAATATTATTTAGCTATAAAAAAGAAATTTACAATTTGCAACAATGTGCTTAGAGCAAGAGAGTATTATGCTAAGTGAAATAAGTCATTCAGAGAAAGACAAATATCATATGATCTCGCTTATATGTGGAATTTAAGAAAAAAAATGATCATAGTTGAAAAAGACAAAGAGGCAAAACAAGAAACAGACTCTTAACCATAGAGAACAAAACGATGGTTACCAGAGGGCAGTTGGGTGGGGGGAGGGGTGAAATAGGTAGTAGGGATTAAGGAGTGCACTTGTTGTGATGAGCACTGGGTATTTTACGTTTATGCGGAATCACTAAATTGTACACCTAAAGCTAGTATTATACTATGTGTTAGCTAACTAGAATTTAAATAAAAACTCAAAAAAAGAAAGAGTTCCCTAAGCCTCACTGAAATTATGGCATTAAATCAAATGAAAAAATGGAATACATCAAGTTTATGGGATAATTCTAATAACTAAACATTTGGGGTCATATCCACAGGAACTAAAAACTTTTATTTACTTTCCATTTATATTTATTCATCTATCCATGCAACCACACATTTCACAAAATTTAGTGGGAATCTAATCTAATCTGATCTAATGCTCTTCTAGGTCTTGGGAATATGACAAACAATAGAACAGATAAATATCCACACCTATATGGAACTGACATTCTGGGGAAAAGGGTGTAGAATAAAAATGGTCAGGTAAATAATTTACAGTACAATATGTCAAGTAGGATTAAGTGCTATTTCATGGGAAGAGAAGAAATGCCATAATGGGGCACAGATGGGTATTGTCTACAGTGTGCTTAGAAACCAATGAGAACCAGATTCCTGGGAATGAAAGACTAGCTGAGACTAGTCCTGATGATCTCAGGTAGAGAGTGGAAGCAAGACTGTAAGTGCTCTGGATAAGGAACAGACAAATTTCTTGCCGGGAACTTGCAGAATTCTGATAGACACGTCTTCTGTTTTGCCAGAAAAACGTTCTTACTCAGAGCTCACAGAGCTTCTTAGCTCCCTTTTGGCTGCTCTGAGGAGAAGCAGGGGGAGGAACAATACATTTTCCAATATCCAGACTTTTCACTTCATTTATATAATCCTTCTAGTCTATTCATTTTTTCCTGTTCCATGTGTGCATAGAGGCATAGGAGTTTATCTTTGCCCTGAATTTTTCCCAAATTATAGAGCTCAAGGGACATATAAACTTTCAATTCTTTTAGTGAAATATAGTAGAGACAACTGAAATCCTCAGATTAAAAATCTCTATTGAGGAAATTTATCTCTATCACTGGAGGAGAAAGAACTCTAATATGTAAACTAAATGGGGGAAGCATTTAGATACCATTCATAATACATACATAAAGGCGCACTGAATTTTAGAAAGAGACTATGGTAGTCATCTTGGTACAAAGATGACTCCACTTTTAGGTTTATGGTACATGTTTTTTGTTGCTGCATAGCATATAATCCTAAAAGTTAGCAGAGTGAACCAATAATAATTTTGTTATATTTTCTATTATGTGGGTCAGACATTAAAGAAGGGCTCTTTGATTACTGTGGTGGTTTCAGTGGTTGGACACAGCTGGATCACTTGACTGGAGCCTTAAAGCTGGGACCTTGGGTCAGGGTGTTGGATGGGTTCTTTAGTTCTTCCCTACATTACGCCTAATGGCCAGGCAACTTTCTCTATACATCCTCCCCATGGATCTTGCTTTGGATAGAGTCTCAAAGCAGGACCAGGGTAGTCAGAAATGTTGCATAGCAACTGGCTTCTCCCAGAGTATTCTGAGTAGGAAGTGAAAACTGCTAATCTCTTAAAAGCTGGGCCTGAAAATTGGTACAGGGTCATTTCCTTATACTCTATTTATAGAAGTAGTTATGAAGCCTTCCCAGGATCAAGAACAGAGGTCACAGAACCAGCTTCTTAAGGAGAGTTGTGTCAAAGAATGTCCATCAGGACCACAGTTTTTGACCTTCTGGGAGTTGAGTGGGTCCTTCTGACTAATGGTGGCCAATGAATTGTGGGCAGAATTGCCTGTGTCACTTTCAGAGTGGGGCATTCAGCTCAGATTAAAAACTTTCAAAAGTCTCTTTCTTTTAGACATAGAACCTGATAGCATTTGAGATATTAAATTGAGTCAAAATTGAAGAGCATGGAGCAGAGGTCTCAGCTAACTTACAAGGGATGTGTGATATAGAAGTAAGAAATATACTGTACCTTATTAACGTGTTACCTTATTAAAATACTGAGATTTGAGAGTCGTTTTGTAAGTGTACAATAACCTAGTCCATCCTGACTGATACACAACTGTGTTTCTGCTTTCCTTATTATTCTAACTACTGAGATATGCTAACTCTATTATCAGATGGAACTTCTAATGATTTTCATATGTGGGAACAGATTTACTCAAAGAAATTATTGCTTCCTAGACATATCACATATGGCAAAGCAACCAGAGAACAATTCAAATACTAATTCATCCTCTCTCAAAGCTAAACAGAGAAAAACGGTTTTAGGCAGTATTTATTTTTCCCTAAATAGACAAAGCATCCCAAATAGAATTTATCAAATTCTACTTGTCTTCTTGGCATTGTTATATTCCTGTCAATGTTTGCTAATTCATTTTCCTTCCCATTTTTCCCCCATTTATTTCATCTACTTAAATTTGCTTGTGCAGGAATCAATTTCCAATGTTTTGTATTTCAGAAAAGCTTCATGTATGTTTACGAATTATAAGTGATAAGGAAGTTACTTCAGTTTTACATTCAAAAGTCATTTGGCCAAATAAGAAGAAAATAGCACGTTTTTCAGGGCTCCTTTTTGTGCCTTAAGTATTTAATTTCAAAGGGGTGACATGCACAATGACCTTTCTTCCCATGTTTTTGCAGCTGAGCTTCATGTACAGGATTGATTTAAATTGTACATTCTGACCTTTAGGTCAAAGGGGCACCTACTAGATGTTGACATTCATTAGATTTGCATTTCTTTAAATATCCTAAATTTGTAATATTTAAAGCAGAGGTGAGAAACTAATAAGGAAGTCAGGGCTTCAAACCCTGAAGAAGGTATGACACATCCCCTGCAAGTTCTATGCTTCTGTTGTATGCAAGCAGGAGAATGCTCAGGATGAGTTTTATCAGGGCAGCTGAGCATAATTAAAAGAGAAAACTTGACGGCACCTGGGTGGCTCAGTTGGTTAAGCAACTGCCTTCGGCTCCGGTCATGGTCCCAGAGTCAGGGGATGGAGTCCCACATCAGGCTCCCAGCTACATGGGGAGTCTGCTTCTCCCTCTGACCTCCCCTCTCATGCTCTCTCTCTCTGTCTCTCTCTCAAAATAAAGAAATAAAAATCTTAAAAAAAAAAAGAGAGAAACCTTGAATTACAAAATTCGAGAATGTCAAAATTGGAATTTACAAAAGTCGTATCTCCACCTGAATCACACATTCTTTCCATAGTTCTGAATGATGATCATCTAGAACGTGCTTGAATTCTCAGGTGACAGGAAGATCAAAGGACCAGAAGCAACTCATTTCCTGTATGGATTGCTCTAGGTATTAAAAAGGGCATTCTTGGGGCGCCTTCGTGGCTCAGTGGGTTAAGCCTCTGCCTTCGGCTCAGGTCATGTTCTCAGGGTCCTGGAATTGAGCCCCACGTCGGGCTCTCTGCTCAGCTGGGAGCCTGCTTCCTCCTCTCTCTCTGCCTGCCTCTCTGCCTACTTGTGATCTCTGTCAAATAAAAAAATAAATAAATAAAATTTAAAAATTTTAAAAAAGGACATTTTTCACTAGTATGTAGTTTGTATCACTGTCAACAGGTACACCAGCATACAATTTCCAAACCTTACATGATCATTTCAAATGTTAAAAATGTGAGAAGACATAGTAACAACTATGTCTTCTCACATTTTTAACATTTGAAATGATCACCACTTTGCCTACATGGTCCCAAATTATAACACTAATATAGAAGCACTAGTGTACTGAATGGTTCTAAAGTGGGCATACTTGTAACCACCCTACAAATCAAGAAATGAATGTGTTCCTCCCATCCCACTCCATTATTCTTCTGTGAAAGGTGGTCAGAATTCTGACTGGGTATGTAAGAATTTCTTTGTCTTTCTTTGTAATTTTACCATGTAGATGTTTTATCTGTCTTTGAACTTTATTTAAATCTAATCATTCTATTTGTACTGTTTTGAGTCTTGCTTTTTGAACTCAGTTTTGTAGTCGTAAGAATTGACGATGATGCTGTATATGAGTAGTTTGTTCATTTTTGGTACACTATGGTTTACCTTTGTATAAATACACCACAATTAATTTGCATTTATTTCTAAAGCCACTAAACATCATTGTACGTATGTCTTGAGTATATAAGTGTATCATTTCTGTGGATATATACCCACAACTGTAATTTCTCTATGATAGGATACATGTATCTTACATTTTACTAGATATTGCCAAAATGTTCTCTAAAGTTATTATTCTGATTTTCATTCCCACCAGCAGGGAAAAAAATTTCTTTTGCTTTATATCCTTCCAACATTTGTACTATCAGATTTAAAATTTTTGCCCATGATAATGAGTATAATTTTAATTTTCATGTCCTGAGTGATTATTGAAGTTGATTATATTTTCCTCTATTTATTGGCTGTTTGAATTTTCTTTTTTGTAATATGCCTTTTTTCTTCTATATGATAGCATTTTAAAATGAAGTCAACTCTCAGGTTTTTGCTTAGTTCTGTTCTTTAATGTTCATTAAATTACAGTTTCTTGAATTACTGCTGTAGGTACTTTAGATTGGCTTTTTCCTTACTATAATACAACACTGAGAATGAAACTCAATATGATCTGAACAATGCAGAATAAATCATAGTTCTACTCCCTTTAAGCTGAAGACTATACTTAGACTGTGCTTTGCATTAGTAATTTTAGGTGCTTTGTTAGAAAGTTATAATTTATCTGACAGCATTGAAAGCCACTGTTCTATTAAGCTTGGTTAGATTCTTATACAGTGATCTGAACAGGTGGGTTAATTTCTCCTATTCACCGAGGTCAGTTAATAGTTGTTATACTTTACCTACACACTAAGCATGGTTGTCTTTCCCTTGTATTTGTGAGACATTTTTGAAACATGGGTGTTTTTTCCTCTTTGGTCAAGAAGAAGAGTGAGCTAAGAACAATGATTTTCTTGTGTGTGAAAGTTGAACAAATTTTATTAGGAAGAAAATTGAGTCCCTATGAAATTTTCATAGGGTAAGTTTTCATATGCAAAAAATATAAGTATTTCCTATAGAAATGATTATACTAAGAACATTGTTTTGGTTCTCAATGAATATTTAACAATATCATTGGTGGGGCACCTGGGTGGCTCAGTCCTCTGCCTCAGACTTCTGCCTTCGGCTCAGGTAATGATCCTAGGGTCCTGGGATATCGAGCCCCGCATTGGGCTCTCTGCTCAGCAGGGAGCCTGCTTTACCGTCTTTCCCTGCCTGCCTCTCTGCCTACTTGTGATCTCTCTCTCTGTCAAATAAATAAATAAAATCTTTAAAAAAATCATTGGACAAACATGTTTCATGGGATATAATTAAGCAACTTAATTTTTAATTCTCATTCTGGCTTTAAGTTTATTCTGTTGGGTTAATATCTCCTCCTGCCCCTGAGATGAAATCCAGTAGTCTCATGACTTTGGTGTTATTTTTGGAAATTGAAATCAATTTATATAATTAACATATCCTTTAATATATTAATAAAATTTTAACCTTCTCGATTCCAGGATCTCCTAAGTCTTGACCTGATCCTGCACCTGTACAAATGGGGTACAGATGGAAGAATCACTTTTTCCCTCCTTTGCAATTTGATTCTTCTGCATCTTCCCAACAGTTGGCCTCACCAGGGCTGATAAATGAGAGAAGATGAGAGAAGAAATAGACAGAAAAAAGTTCTCACTTGACATGTATTATTGTGAATAATTGTAATGCTCTATGAGCTTTGAACATATTTCAAGTTCACATTGACTTCTGCAACACATTCATGGAATCTTAGAAGAGATCCTTATTGTCTGGCATCCCTCCCCTGAAGTTCCTTTGATGTAGATGATACACTCCTCACTGGTTGGCTGCTTGGTGGTGAACTTCCACATAGACCATCTCTCTGCTGGGGACCAGTTGACCCTCCTGGGTAAAAACTCCTTTAAGGAGTTTCCAACTGGATTTTTCTTTTGTGCACATGGTCCACCTGCGGGATACTCACCCTTAACTCTTCATCAGGACTACATGTACTAAACTGGCACCTCTCTGCAATGAAAATATACCTCAACCAACCTCTCAAACTCTAAGTTTCCAAGGCATAAATTAGATCATGTCATGTGTCATTTAAACTCTCCAAGTGTCCTATGGAATCCTTTCTTCCTAGCTTTGAGTTGAAAAGTAGATGCCCTTCCCTCTTTCTACTTTGAAATGGGCTCTCTCTGTCCAAAAATTCTTTAACTATTAGATTTCTGACTTTACTATGCCCTTATTATGGGTGAGGGAAGATTCTACTTTGGAGTGTAGTGTATAGTATTAGAGAATTTGAACTGAAAATAAGACTAAAATAATTTTATTTATGCATTCAGAAATAAAAGCACATTGTGTACTTCATTATTTTATCTAAATAATATTTACTTTCTGTCAATTATGTCAGGCACTGTTTTAGAATCTGGGGTCATACTTTGGAAATAAAACAAAAAAAATCTGTGTTTTATAGAGTTTGTATTCTAGTTTGGATAAAGAAATAATAACAAAGCCAAAAAGTAATGTATATAGCATGTTAGATGCTATTAAATGCTAAGACAAGGCAATAAACAAAATAAGAAAGAGGACACAATCAGTAGTTTTAGATAGAGTGACCAGGGAAGATCTCACAAGAGGCTGATGTTTGAACAAAGACCTGAAGAAGGTGAAGGAATGAACTATAGAGTTGTTATGTGAAGGAAATTCCAGGTAAAGTGGTGTTATTGAACAAGTGCTCTGAAATGGGAAAACCTCTGGCTTGTGTGAGGTAAGGAGTGAGGCTGATATAGTTGAAAGGGGGTGAACCAGGAGAAAAGTAGTGAGAAACATGGTTAGAGAGGAAAACAGAAGAAGAAGCTACATTGTTTAGGGCCTATAAGTCATTGAGAGGACATTGGTTTTTGCCCTAAGCACAACTTGGAATTACTGATGGGTTCTGAGCAGAAAAAAAGACATCATGTAGGTTATATTTTAGTCTAAGATGGTTCTGCTCCCATGTGGAACATAGACTATGAGGCAGGGACACAGGAAGAACCAGTGACCATTTAGGAGGCTACTAGAATCACCTAGATGGGAAATGATGATGTCTTGGAAAGAGTTCATGATGCGGGGAATGGTAAAAGGCAGTCATAATTTAGATGTATTTTAAAGTGAACTGACCGGTATTCCTAACGAACTGGAGAAGGGATGAGTCAAGGATGAATACAGTATTTAGCCTGAGAAACTCAAAGAGAAGACATGTCATTTACTGAGGTAAGGAAGGCTGAAGAAGAAGCACATTGGAAGGGAAATATCAGGGGCTCAATTTTGGACATGTTAAGTTTGAGATGTTGTTAGCATTTAGGTAGAAATATCAAGGAAATTTTTGGTTACTAAGTCTGCGGTTTAGTGAAGACCCCAGGCTGGAGATATAAATTTTATCCCTGTTAAAGTACAACCTTCTAGTAATTTAATTTTGTTGTTTTAAAACTTCTCTTATTAATGATAATTAGCAGTAATTAGAAATTATCATACAATGTTATTTCTGATGAGGGTTGTACTTGGAAATACCTAAGAAGCATTCATGATATTAAAACATGAATACCTGAAGAACAAAAATAATCCTGAAAGCACAATCCAGGAATGAAAAATTCAAGCAACTTCCAGAAGCTTACACCAGTTTGAAGGCTAAGGGCAAAAAGTACTCCTTACTGCTTTCTCCTTTCACTCTTCCATCATTGAGTGCCAGGCCCTGTGCTATTCAGTAGGATTCAAGGATGGATAAAGGTGGTTCATGCCCTACAGGAATCCATACTCAAGGAAATGGACGAATATCTATGATGTAATGTGCTAAGAGTTAGAATAGAATAGGTACCCCCAAGTGCTATATTAGCCTGATGGGAAGGAAGTCATCTCAATCTGAGAATGTCTGGAAAGTGTCACAGAAGAAATAATGGATCTTAATAGCCCATTAGTATATCAGCAAGCAGAGATAAGAATCTTATTATTTTAGACAGAAGCAGATGTGAAGTCAAGGTGTACAAGGACATGCCATTCAGAAAAGAGCTTGGCATCCTGGAACACAGTGTTTGAGTTGGAGAAAGAAGAGAAGAGATGCTTGAATAGACAAATGGTAAGTTATCTTTCTCCTAAAGGGATATATTGAATCCTGAAGTACAAAATACCTTAGAATTGTTAAGAGCTGGGACTAAACCTTACACTCAGATGGTGCCCTATTCCTAACTATCTTTGCTGATGATAAGGAGACCTGTGTCCCTGAAGCCTCCGCCTTCTAGTCTTTAGCTCTTATAAAGTCCTTGAGCTGAGTATGGAAGTCAAGCTGAATCAAAGCGCAGTAAATATAACTTGGGGTAAAGTTTGCAGTGGCCAACTCAACTTCAACCATAGTTATCAGGAAAGTCAGTGCTCCTAACCTAGAGACACAGGACATTCTGTGGCACTGAGTGTTGCTGATTATCTCTCCAAGGTGGGACTGGAGATGCTGGAGGACACTTCTTTAATGTGACACATCGCTATAAACTTCAAGTACCTTAGGGACCTATAATGCTGTCCCTCTAAGGTAGTTTTGGGATGAAAGGAAAAACATAGAAAGATAATAAAGTTGAAGCCCAGGAACAGTAGAATATTCCCAGGCAGTCTCCCCAGTGCCGCTCCGAAGCTAGTCTACACCTTGCTGCCTAAAACTAAGATTTCCCGGGTGGTGGGCCCTGGTCAAGTTCAAAGCCTACAAAGATGAAATTCTAGGTGAAGTGCCACCAAGGGAACAAAACAAAACCCAAAACTCAGTAATCTTATGTTTGGAATTGTTAATTCAGTCTTATATTATTTACTTTTGCAATCCAGTTCAGGTGTGTCATTTCTGGAAGTGAAGGATTGATCCAGGATTGACATAAGCTATATTTCCATTGAATAAGAAATATTTCAATCACCATGTTAAATTGGTTCAGCTGCCTTATTTTTAAATTATTCTTTAATTTATTTTGTTTATTTGTGACATGGATTTTGATGGACCACACATTCAGAATTATCCTGAAAAGAAATTGCCTTTATTAAGTTATTTTTAATTAGCAGATGGCTTTATTTTTCTCACTGTAGGAAGTTTACACCTGGCAATAATAAGAAACAGATCAAATTTACTACATCCCCTTTAAACTCAGGGTGCATAGTGCCATTGCCAACATCATTCCTAAAATTACACTTGTTATTTTGATTTTAAAAAGAAGTGCACACAAATGTACACACCTACACACAAGTGTTTCCTTTTGTTAAATCCATACACATTCATGCACATAAATGAGTGGACAGTGAGTACCAGTATTTGGCCGCTGCAGGGTTTTTTTAATACATTTTGAAGAAGATATTATCCCCAGAGTGGTCCTATGAAACACACCACTTATTCTAAATGTCATTTTGGGGGTGCCTAGGTGACTCACTCAGTTAAGTGCCTAACTTTGGCTGGAGTCATGATCCTGGGCAGGAGGGGGAGAGGGGGTCCCTGCTCAATGGGGAGTCTGCTTCTCGCTCTCCCTCTGCCCTACCCCCTGCTCATGTTCTCTCTCTCTCTAGCTCTCTATCAAATCAATCAATCAATCAATCAATCAATCAATCAATCTTTTAAAAAAATAAAATAAATGTCATTCTGGCCACCAGTGTGTCTTCATTCTTTTCCTACATAGCAATCGCTGTTCTAGTTCACATAAGTCATGGCTATTAATAAATCAGAAATGTCCGATGGAGCCAGTTGTCTCCTCAGGCAACTTGTGCTCTCTCATGGATGGCCCTTGCTGTCTATAATCAAAGTACAAATGGTTCCCTCAGGAGAACAACAATGACAAGAGGAAATAGGATAGGCAGAAAATGATACCCTTGAAGAAGCAGAACAATACAGACCAGTACCTAAGAGAAGTGCAAACTTGTCTAAACTTCCACACATCAAGAGATTTGAAATAATTATATCTTGTGGAATCATAGAATTTCAGAGTTCAAAGAAATATTAGAAGTCTTTCAAGCCAAACAGATAAGGAAACTGAAAAGGTAAGTGATTTTTACAATTTCTCAAAACTGGTTTCCAGCAGAACTATGATTTAGGTGTTGTTTCTGATTCTTCAAATCAATGTTTTTAAAACTACAATGGACTAGTCTTCTCTCTCGAACTTCCAAACTCTGAGGTTAAGGACAGAAATCATTTGTACAAATGTACGGTGGCATGTACATACCATTGTAGTACCATATAGAGTAGTTTCACTGCCCTGAAAGTCCTGTGCTCTCATCCCTCCCTTTCCCAATCCCTGGCAACTACTGACTTGTTTTTTCCTTTTTTACTGTCACCATAGTTCCCCCTCTCCAGAGTGTCATAGAGTTGGAATCATACTGTATATAGCCTTTTCATTTGACTTCTTTCACTTAGTAATACACATTTAAGTTTTCTGAGTCTTTTCTTATTTCTTTTAGCACTGAATAGTATTCCATGCCTGAATGTAACCACCATTTATTTACCCATTTGCCTAGTGAAGAACACCTTGGTTGCTTCCAAATTTTGACAAGTATGCATAAGGCTGCTGCGATAAACACTCCTGTGTAAAGGTTTGTGTGGACATGCTTTAGTCCCTTTGGGCAGATTCCAAGGAGGGCAATTGCTGGGTCTGTAAGGAGAGGAGTCTGCTTATTTTTGTAAGAAGGTGACCAACTGTCTTCCACAGTGGTTGTACCATTGTGCATTTCCATCAGCAATGGATGAGAGTTCTCGTCTCCTCATATCCTCCCCAGCATTTGGTGTTGTCTGTCTGTTGGATTTTGATCATTCTATCAGTTGTATAGTTGTTTCTCATTGTTGTTTTAACTTGCATTTCCCTGATGACACAAGATGTAGAGTATCTTTTAATATTTTTTTCCCCCTTGTGTATACCTTCTTTGGTGAAGTGTCTATTAAGGTCTTCGGCCCATTATTTAACTGTGTTGTTTATTTCTTATAGTTGAGTTTTAAGAGTTCTTTGCATATTGTGGATATTAGTCCCTTACCAGATGTGTCTTTGCAAAGATTTTCTTTAAGTCGGTGGGTTGGTTATCTTCTCCTTGTCTTAACAATGTCTTTTGGAGGACAGTAGATTTTTAATTTTGATAAAATCCAACTTATCAATTATTTCTTTCATGGATCTTGCTGTTGGTGTTGTATCTAAAATGTAATCCCCCTATCCAGTATTCTCTAGGCTTTTTCTGATGTTTATCTCCTAGAAGTTTTATAGTTTTGCATTTTACTTTTAAATCTACAATCCATTTTGAATTAATTTTTGTGGAAGGATACAAGGTCTGAATTCAGAATTATTTATTTTTTTTTGCATGTGGATGTCCAGTTGTTCCAGCATCATTTCTTTAAAAGACTATTTGCTTCATCGTATAATCTTTGTTCCTTTGTCAAAGATAAGTTGGTATATTTATGTAGCTCCATTTCTGTGCTCTCTATTCTGTTCCACTGATGTATTTACTTATACTTTCATCAATACCACATTACCTTGATTACTCTAGCTTTATGGTAAGCCTTGAAGTCATGTAGCTTCAGGCCTCCAATTTTGTTCTTCTCTAACAACATTGTGTTGACTTTTCTGGGTCTTTGTCCTTCCCTATAAATTTTAGAACCTGTTTGTCAATATCCATCAAATAACTTGCTGGCATTTTGTTTGAATCTATAGATAAAGTTGAGAAGAACTGACATTCTGACAATATTTAGTCTTCCTATTCATGAACATGAAATATTTCTCCATTTATTTAGTTCTTTAATTTAATTCATCAGAGTTTTTGTAGTTCTCCTCAAATAGCTCTTGTACATATTTTGTTAGATTTATATCTAAGTTTCATTTTTTGGATGCTAATTAAATGGTACATATTCTTAATTTCAAATCTCACTTGTTCATTGCCACTGTATAGGAAAGCAATTGGCTTTTATGTATTAACTTTGTATCCTGTAACCTTACAGAATCCAGGATCAACCTTTATGTTGATTCTTTCAAATTTTCTGCAGCACTTTATTTGTGAACAAAGACAGTTTTATTTCTTTTTTCCTAATCTGGGGATGGGTGTTAAAATGCTTCCTCACTCATAATATGAAGTCAGCATTATCCTAATACCAAAACCAGATAAAAACAGTGTAGGATGCAATGGTCTTCAATAAATTATTCATAAATCTATCCAACAATGTAAACAAGAATTATACAATACAACCAAATCAGATTTATCCAAGATAGACAAGGTTGGTTCAACATTTGAAAATCAATGAATGAATCCATTGTATCAACAGATAAAAGAAGAAAAATAATATGATCATCTCATTAGATATAGAAAAAGTATTGAACAAAATCCAGCCCCCATTCATGACAAACTCTCACTGAACTAGCATTAGAGTAGAAACTCCTCAAGTTGATAAATAATACCTGCAAAAAACCTACAGCTAACATCTCACTAAGATTAGGAACAAGGCAACAATGCTCACTATCACTAGTTCTTTTCAACATCATACTGGAGTCCCAGCTAATGGAAAAGAAATGAAAGGGAAATAAAGTATGTAGATCGGGATTCTACAGAATCTAACTATAATTTTTTTTAAATTTTTATTTTTTATTATTTTTTAAATTTTTTATTTCTTTTCAGTGTAACAGTATTCATTGTTTTTGCACTGCACCCAGTGCTCCATGCAATCTGTGTCCTCTCTAATACCCACCACTAACTATAATTTATAACATCACACACCTCATTCCCCTATGACTCAAGAAAGTCCCATAAAAACTTTATTGGGCACAAAATGTATGCCTTATTTCTCCAAAAGTTTATAATGAAAAAGAGAGAAAACAATGTTAGCCTAGTTGTGAAAAGAAAATGCAGAAAAGAATGTTAATGATCTAGACAATATGTTGTCCTCTTTGTAGGTATTTGATCTCACAAAGAGTAAGTATTACATGAATAATTTTGGGAAGAAGGTAAGCAAAAATAGGAGTGAAAAACTAGGTTACATCACTCATTAAGGGTTAGGATATATTGCAAACTTTTCAGTGAGTTTAAATAGGAGTGAGATATAGAATAGACCAAAAGAGACTGTTTTATTTGCTGTTTTTTTTTTTTTTGGAAGGGAGGTCATTTTTGTCACAGAATTGTCATATTGAGTATCTTTTATATTTGTTTAGGAAATAAAGTGATTGGTATGCCAAAGTGCTTATTTTTTTTTTCTGTAAATAATATGTTTTGTATAACAAACCAATAAATATGGAAATTTTTACTGAGATACAGAGATATAGTGGCCGTCAAATACTAAGTTAAGTGTTGTCTAAAGCAGGTTGGGGCAGAAGAGCAAAGGTTTATGTCTTGGAAGTACCCTCATTTCCTACTCTCTGACAATGAATGGGTCAAAGCTACATAAAATCTAGAGACCAGACTTATGGCAACAATGGGGACCTGATGTCATTTAAAATCTTACCCAAGAAACTGTCTAGGAGAGTGAAGGGCCACCCAAAGAGAGAAAGCATTTGGCATGGACACTGGAAAACTCAGACGTAAGAGAAGTTGCTTGCCCTCTCAGCAGAAGTGTGGGTTGGGGGACCAGCAGGGGCGTTTCCAAAGAGCTAATAGAAGTTTCTAAGAAAGAGAGATCTGCCAAAAATCTAGCTATCTTTCACAAAGTAAAGGTTCTCTTATAATTATACCAGTTACATATGATATTTTTAATACATTTTCCCCCTCTCCTTCTCTTTCTTCCATTCTAACAGGATGGAAATTCTTATTAGCCAGCTTCAGGAAGCAGAAAGAAGAAGGATTGGGGAGAAAATTGAGGAAGTACCACTTTCCCTTCTCTCATTGCAAGCAGCTCACAAGCAGTCCCTAGCTGCAGAGGGGAAAAGACTGAATTTAACAAATTCAAATTTATTTTTACTAATTATTATTATCATTATTTGGCACTGGAGGTAATGTTTGCTGAATTTAGTTGTATCTGCTTATTCTAATGAAGTATAGAATTTCTTATTATTATCCACAAGTAGTCCAAAAATGTCATGAGACAGTTTGAGCTGAGAAAGACCTTCATTGCTCATTCCTTGCTCATTCTTAGTGTCAAAGGAATAGTGGGAGAAAATTATGAACTTGTTATGATGGCATCATGAGAAACTGATTTCTCGACATGCCATTATACATATACACACAAAGAAATGTAATTAGCTTGAAATGTAATTAGCTTTTGAAAGCTTGAAAGCTAAATATAACTAAATACACCTAATCAACTAAATACATTTCCTTGGGAGATCAGCTGGTTTTATCAGCCCACAGTTTACCTACATTTTAAACTTCCATGGTACTTCCTTCTGATGGGCCTTAAACCCTTTGGTCAGGTATATTCACATATAATTTAGGTATAAAAAACCTGTATATAGGAGGTTGAGGTCTTACTGTCAAAAATCCATGAGCACCTTCCCAAAAGACTTTCTAGTATTACAATTCCAGAGAAAGGAATTTACCTTATATTCATTTGAATGAAACCAAGGTTGGCCAACCAGAGATCATGTTTTGAAAGAATAATCTGGAGACCATTTGTTAAAGTGCATGTTTCAGCTCTCACCCCTATATGTAAATAGGTCATGTATGTTTATCGAGCTTCTCTAGCGATGCTTATGTACTCTAATTAGTCCAAAGCTACTGCATTAGTAGAAAGCCCTACTTTCATTTGTCTGTAGACCAAGCAAATTAAAAGCAACACTTCCAGAATTTTATTGAACAAGAAAAGACATCAGTGAAACCCCTCTGTGTTTTGTCCATAATTCTTCAGGAAAAGACAAGTTTCGGCATAAAGTATTTAAAGACATTCTACTCCATTTATCTCTGTTTTATTGTGAATTCATTTGCAATATAAACTCTTACAAGGTTCCAGGCACATTGTTAGGGTCACAATTTTGTGCGTTTCCTCAGCAATTCCTTAGAGAGCGTAGTTAAAATTCACTTTTCAGGTAACCATGACCTATAGAAACACAAGAGAAAATCAGCTTTGTGGTGAGTAGCAGTTCTTGAGTTGAACACTGTCTCACAACTTGGTGTCTTTCTTACATTCTAGGTCACCACAATAGCCCATAAAGCTAAATTACTTTTAAATTCCAAGTAAGATTATTGCTCAATCAGGCATTTCTTGGCCTACATAATTCTCTGCAATATACCTTACTTAGAGTTCTCAAAATGTAAAGACAATCAATAGATTTGTTTTTGTTAATATTCGGTTGGTCATAATTTTCTCAGTTCTGCTAAGCTGAAACAGTTATAAAAATACTGGCAAAGGGACACAATATTGAAAAAGTGACTAGGCTCTGAGAACTGGAATCAATGTATTATTTTTATTCACTTTTCTACTAGGACTCATTGATTTATTGAATTTTGTATTGAGTCTCAGACCCTTCCATTATAGGGAGAGAAAATGATGGGTCAAGGGTTAACAAAAGCCATCGGTGCTATTGTGCCACATTTTCTCTCAGTCAGTGTTCCCAGGCTGAGCAGAGAGGGGCAGGAACCACAGCTTGAAACCAAGAAAGAAATGTGAAGTTTCTTTGTCAAAGTCCTGAAAGAACAAGAGCAACTTTTTTTTGCATGGAGTTTATTTAGACATTTTAATTTAAACATTTTATTTTTATTTTTCTAAACCTAGTGTTAACATTTCTGTTGACTGAGTATTGAATTGTGCCTAGATTGTATTTAATAAAATAAATGTTTACCAGAATTGGGTCAATAATAATATTGAGTAAGTACCACTGGAATGGAGTAAATACAGTGGAATAGATCATATAGAGGTATATGTTTAACCTCCTGGGTACTGCCAAACTCTTCCAAAGCGGTGGATGCATCTATCATTTTATATACCAACCAGCAGTATTCGAGAGTTCCAGTTGCTCTACATACTTGCCAATATTTGATGTAATTAATTATCTTTCTAATTAGCTATTCTGGTTGCTATCATAAACAGTAGTTCATCATAAGCATAATTTGCCTTCCTCTAAATGAACAATGATATTGGGAGAGCATCCTTCCATGTGCTTATTTACTGTACTCATGTATCTATTTTAGTGCAATGTTCATTCAATATTTCCTCATTTTTAATTTTTTTCTTTTTTGCCTCTTATTATTGTTATAAGAATTCTTTATATATTCTAGATGTAAGTTTACCTGTCACATATAGATTTTCTAAATATTTTTTCCCAAGCTGTGGTCTTCCTTTTTTTAAATGTGTCTTCTGAAGAATAAACGTTTTGCCTTTGAAGGGAGTTCAATTTATTTTTTTTTTCTTTCATAATTCATGCTTTTATGCACTGTTTTGAAGAAATCTTTGCTGAAGGTAAGGTCACCCAGGTTTTCTGTTTTATTTTTGATAATTAGGTCTGTAATATATTCTGAATTAATTTTTTCATACAATTTAAAATAAGAGTCAAGGTTCCTTTTCATATATGTTTATCCAATTTCTCTAAAACTGTTGTTGAAAATATTATCCACTCCTTTATTCTAGACTCCAGTGATGGGTGTACTAGGTTGTTTGATGTTGTTCTACCTAACATGGATATACCATTAATTTTTAAATATTTTTTGTGGGTTTCCTTTGCATAGTTTCTATTTCTTGGACTTCAAGCACGCTGTTATTTTCCTTGATCTGCTACTTTCCCAGCCTGTATATTTTCACCTCAGACATATTTTTTATACCCAGAAGTTTGATTTGGATATGTTTTATCATCTTCCATATCTCTGTGTAACATGATTGATTTCCTCCTACCATCTTGGACGTAGGTATTGAGTAATAATAGTTCTTTCAATCTCATTGTTTAGTATTCCTGTATCACTTATTTGCATCATTTTGAAGTGTGGTTAGTGCAACTGAGTGCTAATTAATTTAAATTTGAATATCCACATGTTACTTAGGGCTACTTTATTTAATAGTGCAGACATAAGTGTCCGAATCGTAAGGTTTTTCACAGCTATCACTAGTGTCCACAGTTTTATATTTTGTCCACTCAAGAGGGTTCCACACAGTTAATTGGTAGTAATTGACCCTAGTAAATTTCCAAATTGCTTTCAATATTTTATTCCTAATAAACTCAATAATTTTCAAAAAAATACAGTTTTCTAGAAATAGAACTCTATTAAGAGCAGCCAACTTGGTGAAAACAAGAAATTCTTCCTTCAAAAGAAAGCACATGTGCTAGTGCAAGAAAGTGCTTCTGTAAAAAGATGTTCCAAATCAAGCTCAATGCTAATTGTGCAAAGGGAATTTTGGTCCTCTCCATGCATCGAAGAGTTAGTTTACTAGATAATTTCTCAAAATAAAGGGGTATATTTATGGAAATCTTTGTAAGTCACTCTAACAATTATAGTTGGTATTAAAAACCCATTGCTATTAAATACAATGAAAGCAAATCTAAAAACAACCAGTCTGATGGTTGCTGATGAGACATAGACCAGTTCTTGTCAGTAGGAATCTTATTAAGGTATATTAATTTGGGGTTGAGATGAGGGAAAGGTTGTAATTGTATATGG
The DNA here is from genome assembly GCF_902655055.1 of Lutra lutra. NCBI lineage: Eukaryota > Metazoa > Chordata > Mammalia > Carnivora > Mustelidae > Lutra > Lutra lutra. Next base: position 33,409,294 of record NC_062286.1, read on the forward strand.
ATAATGCAAAACATCTTCAAACCATGAGAAGTTACAGTCAATCATATGATACAGAGTAAGAATCACAAGTTATAAAACTGTTCTTATCAGTCATTAGGCCTAAGCTGCACAAGTTTGTATTTACTAATCCTGATGACCAAGTAACATAACCGTTACTCAAAGTTATAACCGTTCAGTTGTATATAGAAATAAAATAAGATATCAGCCAATACAGAGAAGATGAGAAATCTCTACCTTGTGAAAAAGTCATAAAAGAGAAAATGAAAAAATATATATATATAGGAAGCCAAAATGCAAAAGCACTGACTTTTTTTTAAAGCACTTTTGTCAAAACTTCTAACTCGCACCTTCTCTAAATAGCACATGCCATGTTATTAAAAAAATACATAAAACATGCAGCAAAACAACACATCAATCAAAGGTTTTGACACAGAGAAAGCACCTATACAACAAAACAGAAAAAAAAAAAAGTGAAGCTAATGGTTTCCAGACATTGTATGTTAGATAATGCAGGACAGTGATTTTTGAAAGAAGGGGGTCAAACAAGATGAGCCCTATAATTGACTCAGCTTACTTTCTAGAGATGACTTCTAAGCCACAACACAGGCAAGGAGGACTGGGGCAGGGTGGAGCAAGGGCACAAGGCAATCTCTGAAGTGAAGAGACAAAGCTGGATATTGAGGGGGCTCGAGTTCGTAGAGCAGAAAAACAGGCTGGGGATCTGTCAGGAGTCTCCCTCTAGTCTTAATGAGAGCTGATGAATGTGTATGATAAACATGCCTGAAGTCAAGGAAAGAACTATCCAAAAGATTTCAGATAAGCAGAAATCTTAAATAGGACTAGAAATGGTTTGTATCTTCTCAGCCAGAGTGAAAACTCCTGCAACTTAATGCAAAAACTTCTCAGCGTAGAGCTTTCATAAAACCAACTGTTTTTTTTTAATTGTGCCTCATAACAAAGCTCAAAATATGTACGAATAAAAATGTATCAGACGTTGGGGGGAGGAGTCAAGATGGCGGAGAAGTAGCAGGCTGAGACTACTTCGGGTAGCGGGAGATCAGCTAAATAGCTTATCTAAAGATTGCAAACACCTACAAATCCAACGGGAGATTGAAGAGAAGAAGAACAGCAATTCCAGAAACAGAAAATCAACCACTTTCTGCAAGGTAGGACTGGCGGAGAAGTGAATCCAAAGCGACGGGAAGATAGACCGCGGGGGGAGGGGCCGGCTCCCGGCGAGCGGCGGAGCAACGGAGCAAAATCAGGACTTTTAAAGTCTGTTCCGCTGAGGGACATCGCTCCAGAGGCTTAACTGGGGTGAAGCCCAGGCGGGGTAAGCGCGGCCTCAGGTCCCGCAGGGTCGCAGAAGGATCGGGGGTGTCTCAGTGTCGCAGAGCTTACCGGTATAGAACGGGGAAGCCGGCTGCAGAGACAGAGCCGAGGAGTGACTCTCAGCTCAGGGTTGCCTTGAACCGGTCGCAGGCTCGGTCAGCTCGGAGCGCGGCCGGAGGCCGGGGTGACGGGAGTCATTTGGCGCTGTTCTCTGAGGACGCACTGAGGAGTGGGGCCCCGGGCTCTCGGCTCCTCCGGGCCGGAGACCGGGAGGCCGCCATCTTTATTCCCGTCCTCCGGACTCTACGGAAAGCGCTCAGGGAACAAAAGCTCCCGAAAGCGAACCCGAGCGGATGACTCAGCGCGGCCCCGGGTAAGGGCGGTGCAACTCCGCCTGGGGCAAAGACGCTTGAGAATCACTACAACAGGCCCCTCCCCCAGAAGATCTACGGGAAACCCAGCCAGGACCAAGTTCACCTACCAAGGAGAACGGCGGAATCCAGAGGAGAAGAAAGCAAAGCACGGAACTCATGGCTTTCTCCCCATGATTTTTTAGCCTTGCAGTAATTTAATTTTTTTTCTTTTTCAATTTTGTTTTCTTTTCTCTTCTTCTGCTAAATTTTTTTAACTTCTACCGTTTTCTTTTTTTAACGTTTTTTAAATAGTTTATCTAATATATATATATTTTTTCCTCTTTTATATTTTTTCTTTATCGGCTTTCTTTTTTTTTAATAGTTTTTTTTTTCTTTCTTTCTGAACCCCTTTTTATCCCCTTTCTCCCCCCTCACAATTCAGGATCTCTTCTGATTTGGCTAAAGCATATTTTCCTGGGGTTGTTGCCACCCTTTTAGTATTTTACTTGCTCCTTCATAAACTCTTATCTGGACAAAATGACAAGGCGGAAAAATTCACAACAAACAAAAGAACAAGAGGCAGTACCAAAGGCCAGGGACCTAATCAATACAGACATTGGTAATATGTCAGATATAGAGTTCAGAATGATGATTCTCAAGGTTCTAGCCGGGCTTGAAAAAGGCATGGAAGATATTAAAGCAACCCTCTCGGGAGATATAAAAGCCCTTTCTGGAGAAATAAAAGAACTAAAATCGAACCAAGTTGAAATCAAAAAAGCGATTAATGAGGTGCAATCAAAAATGGAGGCTCTCACTGCTAGGATAAATGAGGCAGAAGAAAGAATTAGCGATATAGAAGACCAAATGACAGAGAATAAAGAAGCTGAGCAAAAGAGGGACAAACAGCTACTGGACCACGAGGGGAGAATTCGAGAGATAAGTGACACCATAAGACGAAACAACATTAGAATAATTGGGATTCCAGAAGAAGAGGAAACAGAGAGGGGAGCAGAAGGTATATTGGAGAGAATTATTGGAGAGAATTTCCCCAATATGGCAAAGGGAACAAGCATCAAAATCCAGGAGGTTCAGAGAACCCCCCTCAAAATCAATAAGAATAGGTCCACACCCCGTCACCTAATAGTAAAATTGACAAGTCTTAGTGACAAAGAGAAGATCCTGAAAGCAGCCCGGGAAAAGAAGTCTGTAACGTACAATGGTAAAAATATTAGATTGGCAGCAGACTTATCCACAGAGACCTGGCAGGCCAGAAAGAGCTGGCATGATATATTCAGAGTACTAAATGAGAAAAACATGCAGCCAAGAATACTATATCCAGCTAGGCTATCATTGAAAATAGATGGAGAGATTAAAAGCTTCCAGGACAAACAAAAACTGAAAGAATTTGCAAATACCAAACCAGCTCTACAGGAAATATTGAAGGGGTCCTCTAAGCAAAGAGAGACCCTCAAAGTAGTAGATCAGAAAGAAACAGAGACAATATACAATAACAGTCACCTTACAGGCAATACAATGGCACTAAATTCATATCTCTCAATACTTACCCTGAATGTTAATGGGCTAAATGCCCCAATCAAAAGACACAGGGTATCAGAATGGATAAAAAACAAAACCCATCTATATGTTGCCTACAAGAAACTCATCTTAAACCCGAAGACACCTCCAGGTTTAAAGTGAGGGGGTGGAAAAGAATTTACCATGCTAACGGACATCAGAAGAAAGCAGGAGTGGCAATCCTTATATCAGATCAATTAGATTTTAAGCCAAAGATTATAATAAGAGATGAGGAAGGACACTATATCATACTCAAAGGAACTGTCCAACAAGAAGATCTAACAATTTTAAATATCTATGCCCCTAACGTGGGAGCAGCCAACTATATAAACCAATTAATAACAAAATCAAAGAAACACATCGACAATAATACAATAATAGTAGGGGATTTTAACACTCCCCTCACTGAAATGGACAGATCATCCAAGCAAAAGATCAACAAGGAAATCAAGGCCTTAAATGACACACTGGACCAGATGGACATCACAGATATATTCAGAACATTTCATCCCAAAGCAACAGAATACACATTCTTCTCTAGTGCACATGGAACATTCTCCAGAATAGAACACATTCTTGGTCCTAAATCAAGTCTCAACCGGTATCAAAAGATTGGGATCATTCCCTGCATATTTTCAGACCACAATGCTCTAAAGCTAGAACTCAATAACAAGAGGAAATTTGGAAAGAACCCAAATACATGGAGACTAAACAGCATCCTTCTAAAGAATGAATGGGTCAACCAGGAAATCAAAGAAGAATTGAAAAAATTTATGGAAACAAATGATAATGAAAACACAACAGTTCAGAATCTGTGGGACACAACAAAGGCAGTCCCGAGAGGAAAATATATAGCGGTACAAGCCTTTCTCAAGAAACAAGAAAGGTCTCAGGTACACAACCTAACCCTACACCTAAAGGAGCTGGAGAAAGAACAAGAAAGAAACCCTAAACCCAGCAGGAGAAGAGAAATCATAAAGATCAGAGCAGAAATCAATGAAATAGAAACCAAAAAAACAATAGAACAAATCAACGAAACTAGGAGCTGGTTCTTTGAAAGAATTAATAAGATTGATAAACCCCTGGCCAGACTTATCAAAAAGAAAAGAGAGAGGACCCAAATAAATAAAATCATGAATGAAAGAGGAGAGATCACAACGAACACCAAAGAAATACAGACAATTATAAGAACATACTATGAGCAACTCTACGCCAACAAATTGGACAATCTGGAAGAAATGGATGCATTCCTAGAGACATATAAACTACCACAACTGAACCAGGAAGAAATAGAAAGCCTGAACAGACCCATAAGCAGTAAGGAGATTGAAAGAGTCATCAAAAATCTCCAAACAAACAAAAGCCCAGGGCCAGACGGCTTCCCGGGGGAATTCTACCAAACATTTAAAGAAGAACTAATTCCTATTCTCCAGAAACTGTTCCAAAAAATAGCAATAGAAGGAAAACTTCCAAACTCATTTTATGAGGCCAGCATCACCTTGATCCCAAAACCAGACAAGGATCCCAACAAAAAAGAGAACTACAGACCAATATCCTTGATGAATACAGATGCGAAAATTCTCGCCAAAATACTAGCCAATAGGATTCAACAGTACATTAAAAGGATTATTCACCACGACCAAGTGGGATTTATTCCAGGGCTGCAAGTTTGGTTCAACATCCGCAAATCAATCAATGTGATACAACACATTAATAAAAGAAAGAACAAGAACCATATGATACTCTCCATAGATGCTGAAAAAGCATTTGACAAAGTACAGCATCCCTTCCTGATCAAAACTCTTCAAAGTGTAGGGCTAGACGGCACATACCTCAATATTATCAAAGCCATCTATGAAAAACCCACCGCAAATATCATTCTCAATGGAGAAAAACTGAAAGCTTTTCCGCTAAGGTCAGGAACACGGCAGGGATGTCCGTTATCACCACTGCTATTCAACATAGTACTAGAAGTCCTAGCCTCAGCAATCAGACAACAAAAGGAAATTAAAGGCATCCAAATCGGCAAAGAAGAAGTCAAACTATCACTCTTTGCAGATGATATGATACTCTATGTGGAAAACCCAAAAGACTCCACTCCAAAACTGCTAGAACTTGTACAGGAATTCAGTAAAGTGTCAGGATATAAAATCAATGCACAGAAATCAGTTGCATTTCTCTACACCAACAACAAGACAGAAGAAAGAGAAATTAAGGAGTCCATCCCATTTACAATTGCACCCAAAACTATAAGATACCTAGGAATAAACCTAACCAAAGAGACTAAGAATCTATACTCAGAAAACTATAAAGTACTCATGAAAGAAATTGAGGAAGACACAAAGAAATGGAAAAATGTTCCATGCTCCTGGATTGGAAGAATAAATATTGTGAAAATGTCTATGCTACCTAAAGCAATCTACACATTTAATGCAATTCCTATCAAAATACCATCCATTTTTTTCAAAGAAATGGAACAAATAATCCTAAAATTTATATGGAACCAGAAAAGACCTCGAATAGCCAAAGGAATATTGAAAAAGAAAGCAAAGTTGGTGGCATCACAATTCCGGACTTCAAGCTCTATTACAAAGCTGTCATCATCAAGACAGCATGGTACTGGCACAAAAACAGACACATAGATCAATGGAACAGAATAGAGAGCCCAGAAATGGACCCTCAACTCTATGGTCAACTCATCTTCGACAAAGCAGGAAAGAATGTCCAATGGAACAAAGACAGCCTCTTCAATAAATGGTGTTGGGAAAATTGGACAGCCACATGCAGAAAAATGAAATTGGATCATTTCCTTACACCACACACGAAAATAGACTCAAAATGGATGAAGGATCTCAATGTGAGAAAGGAATCCATCAAAATCCTTGAGGAGAACACAGGCAGCAACCTCTTCGACGTCAGCCGCAGCAACATCTTCCTAGGAACATCACCAAAGGCAAGGGAAGCCAGGGCAAAAATGAACTTTTGGGATTTTATCAAGATCAAAAGCTTTTGCACAGCAAAGGAAACAGTGAACAAAACCAAAAGACAACTGACAGAATGGGAGAAGATATTTGCAAATGACATATCAGATAAAGGGCTAGTGTCCAAAATCTATAAAGAGCTTAGCAAACTCAACACCCAAAGAACAAATAATCCAATCAAGAAATGGGCAGAGGACATGAACAGACATTTCTGCAAAGAAGACATCCAGATGGCCAACAGACACATGAAAAAGTGCTCCATATCACTCGGCATCAGGGAAATACAAATCAAAACCACCATGAGATATCTCCTCACACCAGTCAGAATGGCTAAAATTAACAAGTCAGGAAATGACAGATGCTGGCGAGGATGCGGAGAAAGGGGAACCCTCCTACACTGTTGGTGGAAATGCAAGCTGGTGCAACCCCTCTGGAAAACAGCATGGAGGTTCCTCAAAATGTTGAAAATAGAACTACCCTATGACCCAGCAATTGCACTGCTGGGTATTTACCCTAAAGATACAAACGTAGTGATCCGAAGGGGCACGTGCACCCGAATGTTTATAGCAGCAATGTCTACAATAGCCAAACTATGGAAAGAACCTAGATGTCCATCTACAGACGAATGGATAAAGAAGATGTGGTATATATACACAATGGAATACTATGCAGCCATCAAAAGAAATGAAATCTTGCCATTTGCGACGACGTGGATGGAACTAGAGGGTATCATGCTTAGCGAAATAAGTCAATCGGAGAAAGACAACTATCATATGATCTCCCTGATATGAGGGAGAGGAGATGCAACATGGGGGGTCGAGGGGGTAGGAGAAGAGTAAATGAAACAAGATGGGATTGGGAGGGAGACAAACCATAAGTGACTCTTAATCTCACAAAACAAACTGAGGGTTGATGGGGGGAGGGGGTTGGGAGAGGGGGTGGGGTTATGGATATCGGGGAGGGTATGTGCTATGGTGAGTGTTGTGAAGTGTGTAAACCTGGGGATTCGCAGACCTGTACCCCTGGGGATAAAAATATATGTTTATAAAGCTGTAAAAAAAAAAAAAAAAAAAAAAAAAGAAAGAAAGGATGAATCCCCATGTTTTGTAGCAACATGGACGGGACTGGAAGAGATTATGCTGAGTGAAATAAGTCAAGCAGAGAGAGTCAATTATCATATGGTTTCACTTATTTGTGGAGCATAACAAATAGCATGGAGGACAAAGGGAGATGGAGAGGAGAAGGGAGTTGAGGGAAATTGGAAGGGGAGGTGAACCATGAGAGACTATGGACTCTGAAAAACGATCTGAGAATTTTGAAGGGGTGGGGGGTGGGAGGTTGGGGGCACCAGGTGGTGGGTATTGTAGAGGGCACGGATTGCATGGAGCACTGGGTGTGGTGCAAAAATAATGAATACTGTTATGCTGAAAAAAATAAAAAAATTATAAAAAAAAAAAAAAAAAGAAATCGTTAGAAGGCAACATGGATCTTTCTGGGAAACCAAACACCATTTTATCATCATTGTCTTGACTGCTGCTTCATTTCCGTAACAAGTATCGTCTTTGTCTTCAACAATTTTCCAGCTAAATTTATGTGGGATTAACGCCTATAAATTCTATCTAAAAATTTGATAGGACAGCCTCTGATAGGTAAAAGTAACCTGAAATTTTATTTATTGATTGATGTTTCTTTTTTTAATTTTAAAAATCAAATTTTATTAGGAAGTACATCATGATAGATGTGTAACATAGAAGAAAGAGTGGTTTATTTATTATTTTTTAAAGATTTTATCTATTTGAGAGAACGAGAGAGAGTGAGGCAGAGGGAGAAGGAGAAGCGGACTCCCCAATGAGCAGGGAGCCTGATGCGGAGCTCCATCCCAGGACCCTGGGATCATGACCTGAGCCAAAGGCAGACACTTAACTGACTGAGCCACCCAAGTGTCCCAAGAGTGGGTTATTCTTTCATAAACCTGCCTTGGAATTCCAGTTCTAACACTTGTGGCCTGTGTGAACATGGACATGTTATTTAAAGATAAGACCTTAATTACTCTATCCAAAAAATTGTAATGGAAAGTCCTATTTGGATTTGAGATAAGCTGGATTAAAAAAACACTCAGAAATATAAATAGAGCATTCAATAAATGGCACATGTGTCAGTTTGGAGTGATATCTGGCCTTCAGAAAGGGCATCATTGTGTGATTATTTCCTTTTATTCTTCTGAAATGTCAAGAGTTAAGCAAAATATATGAACAAAGTTTATTTTATGTACATATATACACACAACACATATGATCATTCTTATTTGTATATTATTCAAACATTTCTGTTTTCTTTGAGAAACTATGCTTAAATTTCTAGTTTCTATGTATGGAAATTTAAGCCTGTATTATTCTATAAGGAGACATTTATATGTATTTGGAATGAAAAATTAGAGCATATGCCTCTCAATTCTCAAATATTTTCTGAATTTTAGCAATTTTTTTTCTGTCAAGTTAATTTAACAGATAATATCTAATGCTCACTGAATGTGTTTCTTATTTTAAGTATTTTAGTTCTAGGAAAAAGGAACTGTTATTGAGAATTTATGATTACTTTTATGTATGTGTTAGTTATGTTTATAATGATACTTTCAGCTGGTAATAAACATACATATAGGTGAAAAAAAATGTATCAGACGTTCAACAAATGTATAATGTCTACATCCAATCTAGAATTATCAAATATGTAAAAGCAGGATAATACAACTCATTATGATCAGAAAAATCAACCAATAAAATAGACCCAGAAATGATACAGATACATGATATAGAAATACTAGACAATGAGATTGAAAGAGCTCTCCTTACTCAATACCATATGACCAAGACGGTAGAAGAGAATCAAGCATGTTACATAAAACATATCCAAATCAGACTTCCAGGTATAAAAAATATGTCTGAGGTGAAAAATATACTGGCTGAGAATGTGGCAGATTAGACACTGTCACGGAAAATATCAGTGTGCTTGAAAGTCCAAGCAATAGAAACTATGTAAAGCACCATCCAAAAAATTAAAATCTTGCCATCTGCAACAACGTGGATGGAACTAGAGGGCACTATGCTGAAAGAAATAAGTCAATCAGAGAAAGACAATTATCATATGATCTCTCTGATGTAAGGAATTTGAGAGACAGGGCAGGGGTTTGTGTGGGAAGGGAGGGAAAAATGAAACAAGATGGGACAGGGGAGGGAGACAATCCATAAGAAACTCTTAATTTCAGGAAACAAACTGAGGGTTGCTGAAGGAGAGGAGGGTGGGAGGGATGGGTGGCTGGGTGATGGACACTGGGGAGGGTATATGCTGTAGTGAGTGCTGTGAATTGTGGAAGACTGATGATTCACAGACCTATACCCCTGAAGCAAATAATAAATTACATGTTAATAAAAATAAAAAAATAATAAAAGTAAACTATGTAAAGCAAACACACACACAAAATTTAAAAATGTATCCATGTTGGGGCGCCTGGGTGGCTCAGTGGGTTAAGCCGCTGCTTTCGGCTCAGGTCATGATCCCAGGTCCTGGGTTCGAGCCCCGCATCAGGCTTTCTGCTCAGCAGGGAGCCTGCTTCCTCCTCTCTCTCTGCCTGCCTCTCTGCCTGCTTGTGATTTCTCTCTGTCAAATAAATAAATAAAATCTTTAAAAAAAAAAAATGTATCCATGTTAGGTGGAATAGGATCAAGTAACCTACCATATCGTTGGACCAGGATCACTGAGAACTTTCAGAGGGTTTATATGTGAGCTGATCCATAGAAATATTTGAAAATTAACTATAATAATATATATATATGTACATCTATATAATAGTATATGTACAATCTAGTATAATATATGTATAATTATATATGTACAATCTAGCCAAATTTAATATATATATTATAATAATAATATATGTACAATATATAATATATGTACAATCTAGCCAAAATTTACATGTACAATATGATAATATATGTACAATCTAGCCAAAACTTAAGGTTATTATTATAACGCAGTAGTTTGGCCCAGCATGTATTGTAAAACTCTACATCTTGCTTAGCTTTCTCTGTTCCAAATACCCAAGCCATAGGCTACAAGTATGGTGCTTCCTTAAGCATCTGGCACAGCTGCCCCCTTGGGAATCACTGTGTCACTGTGTCGCAGCCTCCATTGACTCTTCTAATCCAGAGAATAAATGCCTGGTCTGATTCCCCTCTTCCACTGTCTAAAGGAGGATAAGATTGCCAAAATGAAGCTGAGACAGAGTGAAAATAAAACTGGCTTGAGATAACTTGCATCTAAAGATGTTGTGGATCCTCTCTTTCTCCCCTACTATTTCCCCTTGGGAAAAAGAGTATTTCTGTGAAAACGGCAGAGAAGCATCTACCAAATTGGGAGAGTCTTCTGTGTTCCAGTGTTCCAGAAGAAATTACTTCTGGATTTTGAGCCTCGATTTCCCTCTTTCTTCCACAGTGATACCTAGTGATAATAATGCTTACTCCCTATCGTCCTTTACTCTGGTCGATGTGTAGAAGCTACAAGACCTTGTTATTCTCATAGACCTAGCAAACAATTCAAACTGCAGAAGTTCAGTCAAGTCCAGATCCTTTGGCATTGATGGCTGGTTTTGAAATATAAAAGTTGACAAAATCTCATAAAGAGATGATCAGAGGTATACCTTATGGATAGTTTATTTCCAGTAGCCAATACCTTTATTCTGTCTGTTTCTCTTTGTAGTGGCTTCTACAAACTCCCCACATCTTCTCTTTGTCCCTATCATATTATGTTGGTGCAGTAGTGAAGTATGTAAGGCTGTATCAGAGTGAAAAAACTTCTTCTGATCTAGGTATATCTACGTAAAGAATGCACACCTTTGTTAAATATTTGAGAGACTACTTGTGGATCTCCATGGGGCACTAGGATGATGAAATCTCTGAAGTTATTGGAAGCCAAGAATATATGTATATATATAATACCAAGGACCTCAATATGACCTCAGAAAGAGAGCCTTGAACTCAAAGAAAAGCTACTGTTACTCTTTTCCCCTAAACTTTCAACCCACATATGCACGCACTACCAACAAACACACACACGATGGCATTTTTATTGACTATGAACAGAATGAACATGGCAACGGTCCACCATTCATTACTGCAGGGTGGCTTGAGGTGCGCAATGCCAACACAAATTTTGATCAAAGCTAAGGGCTCCTAACACTGGGAAAAACAATAGTAAAAGCAAGGATTCAAATTTTGTATCTGCTTCACAAGAAATAAACAAAAGCCGCTCTGTTTCATGATACAGAGGAGAAACATAATCATAAAACAAACAGAGAGAAATTTCTTATCCAAAATATAAACTAACTAAAAAATGTTTCTCATGGAAAGCCCTGTGGTAAAATCTGAATTTATATTATTTTAAAGGCTTAACTTTTTTTTTTTTAAACTCCATCATCACCAGTCTTTCTAAGAATATTCTTATTATGAGCCAAATGAAATCTCTGTACCAGTTAGAACTGACTTTAGTTAGCAGCATATAATGCAAAACCCAAAGTAAAGGGACTTAAAAGGATAGAAGCTTAATTTTGTCCCACAGAAATCGTGGAGATAAGGATTCCGGGACTAGTATGGCAGCTTCACTGGCATTAGGGAAGCCTTGTCTTGCTTTATTTTTCTATTCTACCTTTCCTAGCATGTGTTCCCCATCCCTGAGATTGCCCCACAGCATGAGAAGACTTGCGGTTCCAGACATTATGTCTCTATTCCAGAAAGGAAGAGAGAGGAAACAGGGAAAGTGTAAGGAACAAATCTCTGCCTTTAAAAAAGTTTCCATCAGTTGCCTGGGTGGCTCAGTTGGTTAAGTGTCCGACTCTTGATTTCAGCTCAGGTCACGATCTCAGGGTCATGAGATTCAGGCCCCACACTGGGCTCCGTCCTGGGTATGGAGCCCGCTTAGGATTCTCCCTTTTCTCTTCTCTGCGACCCCCCACGCTCTCTCTGAAAAAAATTTTTTTTTCTTCCTAGACACTACTCTGATGACTTCTGCTTATATTTCATTGGATCCAAAGAAGACTGGGAAATATAATCTTTTATTCAGTTATTTTATTGCAGTGGATGTGATCAGGTTCTGTTAGTAAGGAGAAGTAGGGATTGACAATGGGTGAGCAACTAGCAACCAGTCTCCTATGGCATCTGTTTACTGCTGTAGTAATAATTACCTTTAAAAAAGACCTTTGATAGGGGAGCCTGGGTGGCTCAGTGGCTTAAAGCTTCTGCCTTCAACTCAGGTCATGATCCCAGGGTCCTGGGATTGAACCCCACATTGAGCTCTCTGCTCAGCAGGGAGTCCGTGTCCCTTCCTCTCTCTCTCTGCTGCCTCTCTGCCTACTTGTGATCTCTGACAAATAAATAAAATCTTAAAAAAAAATGACCTTTGATAATTTTCTAGTCCCCCGTTCTCAGTAGATATTTGGAGGTGGTCAACATAACAGAACTTAATAGGAGTTTGAACTTTCTTCCCTTTGATAAATCATCTACTTTTATTCCATTATTTCTCTTCATCTATTTTGGTGACAATGAACAGATCTCTTCTTTTTAATTACAGGTAGAGTTTGTATGGTGTTTCTAAATTTTGTTCGCCTTGTTTTTGAGCAAATTTCAAAAGAAAGGTGGAGGGAGACACTCTGTTTTCACCACCTTACTTTGGAAGTGTTACTCCTATTACATTCTGGAGATAGGAAAGGAGCATCTGCCCTCCCTCACCAAACCTCTTGCCCCCAAAAGCTCTCATTGCCAGGCTGTTCCTTATAAGGGCAGGGCACCCAACATTAGTAATCAGTTCGCTATTGAAGACCGCAGCAGCACCAGTGCCCGTGTTTACACATTTCACAGTGTCACAGTGTTAGAATGCATACTTGTGTCAGCCATGAGTGGAGGCAAATTTATCAGGGTGTCTTCTAAAGTTTGCTCACAGAATCCTAGCAATACTGCACTGAAAAGAGGACACTGGTAAGAAAACAAGAAAATTTACTGTCTTCATTAACAGTCACCAAAGGGTAGCTTTGAACAGAATTGGAATAGTTCTGAGCAGCGTATTCTCACTCAAAAATAATCATCAAACCCTCTGGCTGGAAACAATAATACAATTTTCTTTGCTGTTCTGGCATCTACTTTAGTATCTTGTCTCTTCTTTTAAGTTCTCTCTTGATACTGAAGGGTTTCCTATTTCTTGTCCTCTAAAGAAAATAACTGATAAAGTTATTTACACTAAGGTAATATTTGCTTCTAATTTATTAGCTTCTAAAACAAGTTCCATTTAAAAGGATAATCTGTAGAAAAAAGGCAGTGATTAAGTGAATTACATGTTGACCTTCCAGCATGGGAAGGAGGATGGACATATACACACACCTTGCCGCTGCCCCCCCCAACAATATTTCTTATGTTATGTCTTCTTTGTGGGTTAGCCACAGTGTGCTTTATGTTGTTGTCATCTCAGGGCCCAAGCTGAAGGAGTCGTAGGATCTTTCTAAACATCATTGGTTTGGGTGCAGGGGAAAGGACACCTGATGGCCGACTACACTTTGGGATCCTCAAAGCTTCTCAGAAGTTTGCGTACATCAATTCTGCTCACTTTCCGTTGGTCACATTAAAGCCACAAGGCCAACAGGTAAGTCAATAGGTAGGGATGTGCTAATTGGCTATAGAGGGAGGGGACAGAAAATAGTTTAAACAAAAATGTAATCTACCACCATCTTACACTTATTTTGGCATGCAAATTTTCTTTTTCTTGGCTTGACATTGTAATTGGCCTCTGTGGCATGCTGGGATCTGATACTAAATAAAGGTCTGGAGGAAATTAGATAGTAGTGGTAGAGCATGAAGATAATTGGTATCCCCTTCCAAGGTGACCTGTGAGATCATTTCAGCTCTCCAATAAAGCAGGCCCCTATTCAGGAAATGAGAGGTTGTTCTGGCTTCCCTGTGAGGCTCTTTTGGGTTTAGGCATTTAAAAATCTTGCCCTTATAAAATCATTCAAATATCAAATTCTATTTTGGGGGTTATCATTTTTTTTCTCAATCAGCTTTCACATTAGGGACTTGAGTGAGTCTGTGGATTTAGTGTATTTTGCAATATAGCATTGCACTGGATCAGATTTTGTTTGAACTTTGTCTGTATTAGCCCTCCAGCTAATTCAGGAAAGAAATTAATTTGGAGGGATCACAGACATTTCCCGTTTCTCTGATTGTGACTTGAGCCAAGAATTTAAAGCCTTGGCTCTATGATTTTCATTTGTATGTTATTCAGTATTATTAGAAACAGCCCATTTCATAGACTTCCAATTTGCTGTGGCTGTTACAGTACACAATGGAAGCTACCACGTCATCTGCCAGAGTCATACGTTCACAGGTGAAACTTTTAGTGATGCTTTTAACACGGAGCACCCTGAACCATGCATTTGCCATCCTGTAGTGGAAAAAGAGATATTTCTTGCTTTTCAAATAATCATGTTAGAGGAGCAATCAATTTCCCATCCTTAAAAGTCTATTAACCTGCAACTGCATTTGCTACCAAATACTGTACCAATTAAGATTTAGTTTCATATAACAAAATCCTCTAGCCATTTTAAGCAGAAGAATATTTGATATGCAGAAATGAGTACTTATAAAATTAGTAGAAGGCCTTGAGAGGCAAGTTCCATGCTGGGCCTTCCAAAGGACTCCCACAAAGTACTTCAGAGCTGGACTCCCCATGGGGATTTTACTTTGCAGAATCTGGAAATTGCCATCACAATTTTTGGTTCCAGGATCATGGTACCTTAGCCATGTGTAGGGAAAGGAAACCATCCCTGGAACTGTTGATTCAAGATGGGCTGCCAGACCCAGGAATGCCACTATCTTGGATTCTTCTTCATGAACTTCTAAGTATTATAAGGCCTGTATGTGCCCATCTGATTTGTGGGATCCAAAACAAATCTGTTAACTCTAGAAGAGAGTCTGAGGAATCTTATACTTTGAGTTCTAATAAAGGAAGGAGCTTAAGAATAAACATTAGAAAACATAATAAATAAATATAAATAAATAACAAAGATAAAAAGTAAGTAAATGAGAAATACCAAAAAAGCCTATCCTAAGTATGAACAGTATTATTCTAGTGCAGTTTATTTTCCATTGTTTGTGTCGAGAAGTTTGTTTTCAATTTATGGTTTGCCTTCATAGATTAAAAAAAAAAAATTGGTCTGTGATTGTACTTGGTATCTTCTCATTTTACTTGTTGTGCTGCAGATTCGCTGTCATTTCTAGGTGTGGATTAATTTTTATTTACTCTTTTTAAGACTCATTTTGATTCCTAAAAGAAAGATTTACATACCTTAATAATTCTTGAAAATTCTCATTGTTATATTTTCTCTCTCCCAGACACTCCAGTCTCTCCAGAAAGTTCCATTACATATATGTACATTTTTATGTATGTACATATATATGTATACACACAAAAAAATTTCTTATATCCTTTATGTCTTTTGACCTTATTACTATATAATTTCTGTGTAATTTTTCATATATATAATACAGATAACAAATAAGCCCAGCAGTGTTTAATTTGCTATATAATCCACCCACTGTTTGGATTTTATCTCAACGACTATATAATCCAAAGTTCCACTTTGGTCTTGTAAAACTGGTAGTTATTTTTCCGGAGTGTCATATTAGTGCCTCTTTTACTAAAGAATG
Organism: Lutra lutra; assembly: GCF_902655055.1. Taxonomy (NCBI): domain Eukaryota; kingdom Metazoa; phylum Chordata; class Mammalia; order Carnivora; family Mustelidae; genus Lutra; species Lutra lutra. The sequence goes on from NC_062286.1 coordinate 33,425,281, forward strand.
CAATTATTTTAAATAAACATAAAGTAACTTCTCTGCTGGTTCTATTATCTGAAATTCTTTAGAGAGTTAGTGAGCTGAATGGTGGACCCACAAAAATATATGCTCTTGTTCTAATCCCAAGAACCTGCCAATGTTCCCTTATTTGGAAAAAGGGTTTTTGCAGATATAATAATTAAAATGAGGATCCCAAGATGAGATCACCCTGGATTATTTGAGGGTGCACTAGAGCCAATGACAAGTGTCCTTAGATGAGACATACGGAGGAGTTCAGTAGAGGACGAGATGAGGGAGGCAGAGCCTGGAATGCCGGAGCTGCCAGCTAAGATGTGCCAACAGATACCAGAAGCTGAAAAAGGCAATGAACAGGGGCTCCTCCAGAACCTCAGAAGAGTGAGACCCTGCTGACACCTTGACTTCAGATGTCTGATCTTGGGAAAATAAATCTCTGTTGTTTTAAGCTCTGTTGTTTAAAATGACACTTCATCGTCATTTGTTAAGGCATCCCTTGGAGATTAATGCAGAGTATAACCTCCCTTTTCTTGTCTCTGCTTACTCTTACTCATGGTTGCTTAGTTCCTCATGTCCAAGATACTTGTATATTGTGTACATCTAATTATTCCAGAAGTCCGAGGGATATCACAAAATTTCTATGTTCGTTTTTTATGTCTTGGAGGCTCTCAATGGATCCAGGGAGTAAAAATGACCTCCAGATTCTGGGTAGGTGGGAAGTTGATGGTGAATACCTTCAGAAACATTCCTGTCCTGGCCATCCCTCCTGTATTGATTAATTTTGTTTTAGTCTGCTGCTTCACTGAAGGTACAGCCACTCTCTGTCTTTTGAGGAATGAAGGTCACATCATCAACTTTTGCTGCGGAATTCCATCAGTAATAGAGACCAGCCCCTCCCACCTCCACCCGGGTCCTGCTCTGCGTCAGTCTGAGAACATCATACTCTAGCTTTTAAAATCTCTGATAATTCTTGAATTTTATGCAAGCACGATTATAATTTTTAAAGGACTTTAAAATATTTAATCCAGTTTTTCTTTCTAAGTAATTCGTAGCATAAAGTATAACAGCTAGGACATATATTTGGCTTAAGTTTGTGACAGAGACCCAAATGTGTGCTCCAAATAAGTATTAATTCATTAAATAAGTTTGTAATTAAGATGCAAAATAAAATTGCAATTTCCTGGTTGTGATTATGTCACCACTGGAGGAAAATGGCTGAAGGGTTTATATCTCTATATTAATTTGTCCAACTGTATGTGCATCTACACTTGTCTCAAGACATTTTTAAAAGTAAAAATGGGGGCCCCTGGGTGGTTCAGTCAGCTGGGTGTCTGCCTTCAGGTCAGCTCATGATCCTGGGATCCTGGGATCCAGTACCACATCAGGTTCCCTGCTCTGCTCTGCAGGGAACCTGCTTCTCCTCCCTCTACCCCTCCCCCTGCTCCTGCTTTCTCTCTCTCTATCCCTCAAATAAATAAATAAAATCTTTTTAAAAAATAAAATAAAAGTAAAAATGGTTAAGCCATGAACAAGTTTCTTTCTATCTCACATAAAAGGAAAGCTAAGTGTAAATGGCAGCAGCTGAGGGTTTTATGCTTAGCTAGGATTTGGGTTGTTTCCAACTTTCTGAGTATCTACATTGGAGGCCTTGGCCTCAAGTCCCAAATTGTACTTCAGTTGCCAGGTCCTGCTCTTTTCTTTGAGGAACAGAGGAAAAAGAGAATACTTTTCCTTTCAAGAATGCACTCTCAAAGTTATATCTCTTACCTTTTACCTCAGAGGTTAGTTACGTAGCCACACTCTTCAGAAGCTGCCTGAGAACTGTAGCCTTTATTCTCAGTGGCCTGTTACCCATATTAAAATTGGGGGTTCTAGTTCTATGGGAGAAAAGAGTTACCTAGAAGTCTCTGCCATGACAGAATTTTCAGGGTGTGTTGTCCACATATCACCTGGTGCAAAAAATCTCTTAGTACTTTTTTGGGTCTTTTTGTTTTCATTTTTTGTTTTAAACAGAGGGACTTACTTTAAACACTTCATGTAAATACTTTTTTTTTTTTTAAATTAAGTAAGCTCTACACCCTACCTGGGGTTTGAACTCATGACCCCAAGATCATGAGTCATATGCTCTACCAACTGAGCCAGCCAGGCACCCCAAAATCTTTTTGTTATAGTAGATCATAAAAAGGAATATTATCAGGCCATATATATATACTTATTTCAAAACAAAAACTAGAGTTGCATCATGTAAAGATTCTGAAAATTATACAACTATCCAGCATCTACAGACTTTCTAAATTATACTTAAAATATATTATTTTTTATCATTATATTTAGGAGGGGCTTTGGGAATGGGCCAACACTGATGCGGTTATATGGTTAGGAATGAAATTTCTATGTTTTTAAAATAAAATATCAAGTCTGTCAGAAAGTTTCATAAAAAACCCCTAGCAAAAGAGTTTCTCATGCATGTTCCATGAAATCATAATGATCAGAACTCTGAAAGCTTCAAAACACTATATTGTGTATATAGCATTGTTCTTCAGAATTCAATGTTTGTTTTCAAAAGAAAGAACCCTTTTTTCTTCATGGAAATTTAGCAACCCATGCTGTGTCATTCACTATGGCAACTGAAAAGGAAACAGCAAAGTTTGGCATCCTGGGGCCAATGAAGAGGTAGTGGGTGCCTTTTCTTTCTAACACAAGAGCTAATTCGTTAGTGTTCCCATTTAAATGGATTTGTTAGGTTTTTTTTTTTTTTTTTAAATTCAAGTGTGATGCCCTAACATTTAGCAGTTGCTTGAGAGAAACTCATTAGTCACTGGAACCATTGCTTAATCTCCCACAGCCTGAAACATGATTTTAATTCAAACAAACATCATCCAGCTATACCAAACATGGTTACATGTTTTCTCTTTGGTGTGTGGGAAGCAGTCACAAGCACTAATCTCTCTTTTCGTTAGCTAAATTTTTATATTCTTTGAAGACTTATATAGAAATGAATATGCCTTGCAATTGGTATCATCTTGTTTAAAATCATCCTATAGGGGCGCCTGGGTGGCTCAGTGGGTTAAAGCCTCTGCCTTCAGCTCAGGTCATGATCCCAGGGTTGTGGGATCCAGCCAACCTTGGGCTCTCTCCTCAGCAGGGAGCCTACTTCCCCCCCCCCCGCTCCCCCTGCTCCCCCCCACCCGCCTGCCTCTCTGCCTACTTGTGATCTCTGTTTATCAAATAAATGGATAAAATCTTTAAAATAAAATAAAATAATCCCATATTAAATATACTCTACACATCTGATGTATTCAAGTGGCAAATATGTATAAAAACATGATGCCACTGAAGCAGGAAAAAATTGCATTTTTCAGCACTGAGCATCTTTAATAGATTATCTACCCAAAGTGATTAAAAGTCTACTTTATTTGATCAATTCAAGCCTCGCTGAATTGATTTAATGCATGAAATATGCTCTTTATTGAGTAGTCTAAATTATTTTCTATAAAGACTACTGGAAATCGTGCATCTAATTCTATCACTTGTAAAAATAAGATTTGGAACTCATTACATTTTCATCTAGGTATATTTTAGGTATGATGTTTCTAAATTGACAAAAATACAGTTCCATACTTTCCTTTGAAATACAACTCTTTAATAAAATACTTTCAGGCTAGTTTCTTAAGAAAAACCACTGATAGGTTTAGTACTGCTTTAGATTTCACAACACAAGTTCATACATATTATTTTTAGTTAAAATAATATTGAAAATCTGAAGAAGTTCGTGAAATTAAAGTAAGTTTTATACTTTAGGTAAATACAACAAAGTATAAATGGGTGAAGGAGAGCAGAATTCATCACCCAAAATATGCCTTCTTGGCATACGGATGATCTTAGATGATTATTTTTTTTTTTAAAGATTTTATTTATTTATTTGTCAGAGAGAGCGAGGGAGAGAGAGCGAGCACAGGCAGACAGAATGGCAGGCAGAGGCAGAGGGAGAAGCAGGTTCCCCGACGAGCAAGGAGCCCGATGCGGGACTCGATCCCAGGACGCTGGGATCATGACCTGAGCCGAAGGCAGCTGCTTAACCAAAGGCGTCCCTTAGATGATTATTTTTAAGAAATGAAAGACACCGGAGAAGCTCTGAAAACTGAGTAGAAATTATCCTTTCATAAGGGACATTTACATTTATAAGGGAAATCTCCATGTGTGGGGTTCTCTCCCTCTTTATATCAGCACATAATAGATATTCAAGAAATGTTTGTGAAATGAAAAACTATATATACACATACGTGTGTGTGTATGTATATATTATACACATTTACATACAGATACATACAATGAGCACATTGGGAAAATCAGGGTAAGGCAGCAATCCTTCTAAAAGTTCATTGAAATAATCAACTTTTTAAGAGGAAAATCTTGCATTATCACTGGAAACTGAAAATAGAAGGACTTCTGCTAAGGATAGATTCAATTAAAGAAGATATATAAGACAAACTGACAAATCTGCCTTCTATGAAGAGATAGGCTTTTCAGAAAGTAGGCAAAACGTACTCAAAATCCCAGTATAGCTCCCTAATTCAGAGTGATGAGAATGGGGAGACATTTACACGTATTTTCCCATAACAGAATGTTTCGAGATGGGAACAGGATGTCCGTATTACTAAGTCAATATGGTGGACTCATGGAAATGAAAATCCCCAATTAAAGTGGCTGAAACGTGATGTGACTATTTCTCTTTAAAATAAAGAAGTCCATGGGGCGCCTGGGTGGCTCAGTGGGTTAAAGCCTCTGCCTTCAGTTCAGGTCATGATCCCAGGGTCCTGGGATCGAGTCCCACGTCGGGCTCTCTGCTCAGCAGGGGGCCTGCTTCCTCCTCTCTCTCTCTCTCTCTCTTTCTCTCTCTCTCTCTGCTTGCCCCTCTGCCTACTTGTGATCTCTGTCTGTCAAATAAATAAATAAAATCTTTAAAAAATTAAATAAAAATAAAATAAAGTAAAATAAAATAAAGAAGTCCAGAAGTAAAAGTCCAGGGATTGGCATGAAAACTCCCTGGTATCGACAGAGGTCATGCTCATTCTTACTGCTCTGACATTGTGAATGTGTGCAAGATCCCCTTCCGGCCCCTGATGGCTGCTGGGGCCTCAGGATCCATTTGTACTGTGGACCAATAAAAGGAGGACACAAGCAAAGGACAAATGGGGTCCTTCTACCTGGGTCATTTCCTTTTAACCAGTCATTCTACAGAATGTACATTTTTCTCATCATCCCATTGGTCAGCACTCAGTCACTTGGCCATGCCTACCTTCAAGAGAGGCTAGCAAATGGCATCTTTTATTCATGTGTTATCTTATTCACTAAAATTTTGGTTTTGTTACTCAGAAGATGAATTTCTTCATTTACTTTTTGAGACAGATCCGTGAGACTGGTGTGCCTAATACCTATCCCCAGCGTCTTTTTTTTTTTTTAAGATTTTATTTATTTATTTGACAGACAGTGATCACAAGTAGGCAGAGAGGCAAGCAGAGAGAGAGGAGGAGGAGAGCCTGATGTGGGGCTCGATACCAGGACCCTGGGACCATGACCCGAGCCGAAGGCAGAGGCTTTAACCCACTGAGCCACCCAGGCCCCTCTCCCCGGTGTCTTTTAGGAAGCTCTTGTTGTTAGCAAAAGCTAGAAAAATAAAATTAAAACTAAAGTTCTAAGACTGCCTAAAACCAGCATTCTGGACATGATTAGGGTTGTCAGTCAGATTCATTTCCACAGGATGGTAATTCAAGACTGAATTAAACAGAAACAGGGACAGGTTTGAGTCTTCTATTTTGCTGGTGAAAAACTAATTTGTGATAGTATGATTCTGTATCCAACAGTGGATTGATTCTAGAGCTTTCTGATCTTGGTGATGCAACAGCTTCACTGGCAGGTCATTTCTGGGACACTATTTCTAGAAGCTTATTCTAGAGTCAACTTCTGCATCCCTCTAAATATGTCTCTGTCCCAGAAGATAACCCCCAAATTAGGAGATTTAATATTTTAAAGATATCAATTCTTTTCTAAACTGACCCAAATGTGCAAATATCAAATGAACACAGAAAATATAGGCATTAGAAAATTTGTAAATTAAGACCACAAATAAAATATCACCTATTAAATGACTAAAATGTTTTTTTAAAACTGAGAGTGTAAGTTCTGAGAAAGATGTGGATCAACTGGAACTCTCATACTGTTGCTAGAAGGAAAGCAAATTGGGACAGCCACTTTTTTGGACAAGGTGACAAACCAGTTTAATGGGAAGAAGTACGATTTTTCTATAAATAAGGCCATAACAACTGAACATCCTATATAGAAATCATAAATCTCACTCCTCACTTTGCGTTATGTATAACAACTCCGTGTGGATCATGGGTCTAAAAAAGAGCTAAAAGTGAAATTTCTAAAAGGAAATAGGATAAATCTTAGTGTATTGGACTGAACAAGGAAGGGTATCTTCAGTATGATATAAAAAGAACAAACATATCAAAAAACTTAATAAGTTGTTCTTCTTCAAAATAATACAAGAAGTCAACTCTTGGAAAGACCCTGTTAATAAAATGAAAAGATAAGCCAAAAACAGGGAGAATATTTTGCAAAACACTTATTAGATTGAGAATTCCTATTCCAAATACATAAAAACCACCTACAACTCAATACTAGGATTAACAACTCAATTAAAAAATGGGGAGTAGAATTGAAGAGAGTTCATCAAGGAAAAGATATGGATGCTAAAATAAACATAAGAAAAGATGTACAATAGCATTAATTCTCTGTAAAATACAAATTAATACCCAAATGAAATACCACTTGATTCTTATTAGAATGTCTAAAATTTTTAAAAATCTGATATTTTTCAAGTCAGAACTTGACTTGGTAAAGAACTAGGGTGACTTGAAGCCTCATTTGTTGTAAAACAGAAGAAATGTAGAAGAAATAGGTAGAAATGTAAAATAATAGATTTATTTGAGAAAAGAGTTTAGTAATTTCTCATAAAGTTAAACATGAAATACCCTATGATTTAGCATTTTGCTCTCAGGTTAATCATAAAGAGCAAACAAAATATATTTCTCTATAAAGACTTGTGTACAAATATTTATGGCACATTTTTAAAATACTAGCCCAAAACTGGAAGTAATACAAATGTCCATCAACTTCTGAATGATCAGACAGAATGCCATCTATCCCTAAAATGGAATGCCACTGGGAAACAAAAGAATGATGTGATGATACATGCCACGACATAGATGAATCTCAAAGCCTTTTGCAAAATGAAAGTCAAGACACCAGAGAATTCATGATTCCATGCACATCAAATTGTAGAAAGTCAAAGTCATGGCAAAAGAGAGCAAACTGTTATTTTCTAGGGGCCATGGGTTTGAGGGAGAGGAGTAACTGATTGTTAAGAGGCAAGAGGGGAATTAGGGTGATGGACATTTTCTAAATGTTGATAGCAGTGTCAGTCATGCAACTGCATCCATTTGTCAAAATGCATTGAATCACAACCTAAAGTTAATGAATTTGATTGTAAGTAAAATACATCTCAGTGGATTGATTCAAATATAAATACTTAAAAACCCTCAAGGAATTATAAATAAAAATAACAATTGTGATAAACTTAGTATAAAAAAAAACCTTTACCTGCCTTATTGGGTTTGGGGTTTCATAAGCACTAAATAAGATTATGTATTTAAAATCCTCAGAACAGGGAGCCTGGGTGGCTCAGTGGGTTAAGCCGCTGCCTTCGGCTCAGGTCATGATCTCAGGGTCCTGGGATCGAGTCCCGCATCGGGCTCTCTGCTCAGCAGGGAGCCTGCTCCCTCCTCTCTCTCCGCCTGCCTCTCTCTCTACTTGTGATCTCTCTCTGTCAAATAAATAAGTAAAATCTTTTAAAAAATAAATAAATAAATAAAATCCTCAGAACAATGCCTGGGAAACATTAAGTGTTCCATGAATGTTGGCAATTAGTATTATTAATGTTAAAACTATTAAAAAATGCAAAACTTCCTTCCTAGGATATTTCCAAGAACTGAGAAAAACATTGTAAGCTTCAAATATTATAAATGTTGTTTTCCCATATATGCATATTTTATGTTAAGACAGGGCTCACACAGCATTATGCAGCATTTGCATTGGGACACAATCTCCTAGTTCATCAGTCTGGCCTGCTAATGTGAAAGCAAGATTTCTGAAGTGGAACTCCCCCTGCCTCCATGCCTAGGAACTCTGGGTGATCTGAGAACCTAAGAAAGCCTTACTTGTATTGTAGACTTTGACCCCCCACCAACCAAAAAAAAAAAAAAAAAAAAAAAAAGGGACAAATGGCCTGAGTGGTACAAAACTCCTAAAAGACTGTTCACAGATTAAAAAAAAAAAAAAAAATTTTAAATATACCAGGATGCTCCTATTTTAGACTTTTTACACTGATTGTTCCCTATACCTGATCTGATTTCCACTCAAGAATTGGGAAAATATGGACCATTCCCTAGCATCCTTCAAGACTTTATTAAATATTACCCCAGTGAGGCATAGCCAAACCATCATATGCAAAACTGTGATTCTTGCTCTAGCCAGACATTCTCCATTCTATTTCGTTCCATCAACACTTAGCAACTCCTAACACAACAAATAATGTGATTCTTTTTTTTTTCTTTTAAGATTTTATTTATTTATTTGACAGAGAAAGAGAGAGCACAAGGTGGGTGGGGGTGGCAGACAGAGGGAGAGGGAGAAGCCGACTCCCCACTGAGCAAGGAGCCCCATGTGGGGCTCTATCCTAGGACCCTGGGACCATGACCTGAGCCAAAAGCAGATGCTTAACTGACTGAGCCACCCAGGCGCCCCTAATGTGATTCTTTATTATGTTTACTCACTTTCCCCTTTGCTAGAGTTAAACCTCCATCAGAGCAAGGAAATTTGTCATTTGTCTGTTTTTGTCATTCATTTTTATACCACCAGTGTCTGGCACATACAGTCCCTATAGATATTCAGTAAATATTTGTAGAATTAAAAAAGGAATGAATGAAACCCTTGTTAATATTAAACATTGTAGACCAAGAAAGAAGAAAATAAGTCTGCACTTTAAGAAGGCACATACTTCTAGTCAAGTAGACTTGTTCATATGCCCAGGAAAGGACGGTACTTGATGTTACACTTGTTTTTGCAAGATATGAGCCTTTAGTCATATCAGTGGACTTAAGAACCCCATTTTCTTCCCTGTTTCTCTTTTTAAACTGTTGGCTTAATTTACTCAGGATATAGAAGGGAGTGCAGTGACTATTCTTCAAAATTGACTGAACATAAAAGTAGCAAAGTTGCTTGGATAAAAGAAAGGTGTCATTTGAACTGGCAGTAATTAAAATGGTATGACCTTTCTCATCCTAGAGAAGGACATTTTCAATCAGTTGATTGATAGACAACATTTTCCTTGTCATTTTCTACACTGCTGTTTACATAAAAGTATACATTACACTGAAATATAAAGAGTTAGCCTGATTTGCGTCATTACAACAGCAGTTCAACATACAAAACAGAGTCAGAACATTTCCATGCCCCTGCAACACTGATCACATCATTTCCCTGCATTTACTGCCATTATCAGGCCCCCTTTAAGCCTGCGAGGTGCAGTTTAAGATCATAGGACTGCAGAGGATAATGAGATCGCTGTCTGGATTTTGTTTGAGGGGTATAACAGACAGGAAATCTACTATGGAGATAACCCCTGCAAGATACCTGTTTGCTTTTTCCCCTAAAGAATCTGGGAGGAGTTGTTTTAAGAACCTGACACAATCTTACCAAAGAATTTTTGAAAGAAGAAACTTTATGGTTGAATGAGGTAAGTAAGCATTTAGATTGATAGGAAAAGGAGACAGTTGCCAAATCCATTCAGTCATTCTATTCCTTTCTCTGCCTTCGCTGAGTTCCTAAGAATAAACACATGTATTTGGAAATGTATATTTAATAAGTGATAACATTTAATGCTGAGAGGTATTTCACACCAATGATGTTCTTCTAATGACTATCTTATTTCCTAATTATTACACAAAAAGAATAACTTATCATTTAACTTTTTTGGCCAACTAGATGAAAAATAAGGAATGCCAAAATCCATTCAATCACCTTACTATCATTACCTTCTCTTCTGTGTTTCTGGAAATAAACCAACACATGTATTTCTGAATGATTATTAATATTCAGGCTGCCTAACCCCAATTAGAAGGTAGAAGACCTTTCCTACTGCACAGTCCAAGTTAGAATTGAAATTATTTATAGCCTTATAGTCTTTACATTCATGAGAATTCTGATATTCCTTTGGTCTCCTGTTTTTTTTAATGCCAGTTCTTTGTTCAAAGGCTCTGTTAGACTTTCCCACGTCTATTTACAAAGTCTAGTAAAGATATGCATAGAAATTAATGTATTTATGGTGCTTTCTTAGATATGTCCATTTCCCCCCCCCTCTCTTTATTTGATCAGCATAAAGCTCCTAAGAAGATTTTTCCTGTCAAGTAGACTTGTATCACAGAAGTCATGACCACATGATCTCTTTTCCCACAGCTGGTCATATACTCAGTAGATGTGATCATTCTTGAGGCTAAGTTATACTTCTTGGAGACACCAGGCACACTGATTAATTATGTCTCATAAATACCAGTTAAGCGTAGGAGAAGAAAGCTTTTTCCTTCTTCCCTTTTGGGTTTTTTGGCTGGTTTGATAATTAAATTGACATAAGACAGATTAACAAGAGAAAAACAGATCCAATTTCATACATAGAGGAGCTCATAAAAATCTGAAACTCAGAGAGGTGACCAAAGCAGGCAGCTTTTATATATAATATACTTTTTAGACAAGGATACAACAGATTTGTGAGGAATTGACAAGACAAAGTAGTCTGGGCTTGGAGTAGTAAATTGATGAAGAAGTAACAAGGTTTGTTTCTGCATCCTTCTTGGCCCTAAATTCTCTATCTCTGTTAATAGGGATGTGTCTCTACTTCCTGGTACAGGAAGGGTACCTTTCACATGAGAGATTTACTTCCTACTTTCAGGGGGACAAAGGGCAGAGTATCCTTCTTATACCAGCTGCTTCTTAAGTAACTTTAATTCAAAATAATCAATATGCCAAAGTGGCATATTTGGGGGCAGCCGGCCTTAAACCCCATCATAAGCTAATCAAGTCCTGCCCGGTAGCGTCTTTGTAAACACATTACATTGTGTCTTTATACCTTTGTCTTTATACTTATATACTTTGCCAGAAAAAAAGAAATAAATAATATTTACCACTTTCTCCCCTCAATAGTATTGCAGGATAATAAGCATGCAGAACTTTCAAAAACAGATATAGTGTTTAGAGTTCTGTGGAGAAAACACTTGTATATAAATGCAATATATCATTATTGTAATATCTCCTGGAGTCTAATGAAATGAACCCAATGCGCTCTACAAACCCATTTCTTACTTTGGCTATATCCAACTCACCAAATGCAATTAGCACATGAAACTTTGTCATGACCGTAAACTAAACAGCCCGGAATTCTGTATAACGTGGGACATTTTGGACTCCGTCCAGTTAGATATTTAAAGTCCTCTAAGTCTTCATTATACTATAAATCTATAGGGCTGATTTTTAGCACCAGGTTGTAATATGTTATTAGGACTCCTAAGTTAGGACTCCTGAGTGGTGAATAGAATTTGCCACCCCCAAATATGTCTTTTTGGCAGAAGGATGATTTTAGGTTATTTTAAGAAACACCAGACATAGGAAAAGCTCTGAATATGGAGTAGAAGTTACCCTTTTGTAAAGGACATCTACATTTATGAGGGAAACCCCCATTTGTAAGGGTGTCTCCCTCTGGTACCAGGCAGAGAAGGATGACTAAATCTCTATTAACTCTTATCAGAGGAGAAGGCAGTGATGTAAATCTGCATAACAGTATTCCCCTTGTTTGCCCTGTTTATCCCGATAGACTCCCATAAATGACTCTCCCACCCCCAACATCCTCCTTTGTCTTTAGCTGGAGATGGTATTTAACCATCTTGGGTCATTTTGGGGAGTTATTCAGTTTTCCTGGATCTCTCTTATGTGTACAGAAGCCATACATGCCTTTAAACTTGTTTTTCTCCTGGGAATCTCAGCCAAGAACCTAGAAGGGTAGAGAGGAAATTCTTTTTTTCTTCCCCCACACCCCAAAGACAGAGTATTACTTGTGCTTCCATTTGGTTTTGGTTTTGGCTTTGTTTTTTTCTAAAACAAATTTAATATTTGAGGCATTTAGCACACATCTTACTAACGACTGGATCCAAGTTTCATAAATGTTCTGTTTCCCATCCAAAAATGTTATCCACTCTGTATGTAGTCTTCTTTCTCTCCTTCCTTTTCATTTCAAACTTGTGAAAGACTAGTCTTCACCTGTCACTTTCATTTCCTTTTCTCACACATTTGATTTGTAAAGAGAAATACCCAATTTACAGATTCAGGTTTCTGGAAGGTTACAAATAATGTTATGCATTAATTCAGAATTTCCTTACTTATTTGTTTGTTTTAGCATCTGCATTCTCCATTCTTATGTCTTGTTTGTATTTTATAGCATTAATTCAGGGTATGCTTCTTGCTAACATTCTCCATCTTTATCTTTCATTATACCTTATTCCTTTCCATTTAGTCCTCATTATTTCTCTCTGCCCTTTCTATTTTTTTGTTAAATAATATCACCTTGAGTAATAAATTCCCAGAAGGCCTAAAATTCTATCCTGTCCAAATTGGAACTAAAATTATATAGACTGTCTTTACTTACATCCATGAGGTTTTGCCTCAAATATTCTTTTTATCATGCCAATTCCTTTCCTTGCACTTCATTATATCTTTCCGTTTACAAAGTCTAGCTGATAGCATGGTGTATAGTGAGCATTCAAGAAATATTTATTGAATAGGAGCGCCCGGGTGGCTCAGTGGGTTAAAGCCTCTGCCTTTGGCTCAGGTCATGATCCCAGGGTCCTGGGATTGATCCCCTCGTCCCGCTCTCTGCTCAGCGGGCAGCCTGCTTAGCCCCCTCTCTCTGCCTGCCTTTCTGCCTACTTGTGATCTCTGTCTGTCAAATAAATAAATAAAATCTTAAAAAAAAAAAAGAAATGTTTATTGAATAAATTGACAATTGCCTGATTCCTAGGCCTTTATTATTTCCATTTTTCTGCGTTGTTTGCCCGGTTTGGTATCTCAGATTCTGTATACCAGTTTTATGATATGCCCGAGGACTACATCCTAAACCTCTTTTGTGGATAGCACTTAGATGTTCTTCTTTTATCTAATTAAGTGTAAACCTCGTAACTGGTCACTGATTGTTCTAATTGAAGGTGTCAATGCGTCAAGCCACCAGCATCTGCTCCTGGCTCTCTGCTGTCCTCTAGTGGCTATATCCTGTATCCCCCTACTCAGAGTATTACGAATAAGAAAACATTTTAAAATACATTTAAAAGTCTAGGTAAATATCTAGAATGTTCTCTTCCCGTAGACAGAATTAGCTTGGCTGAGCTAAGTAGTAAGAACTGATGTGGCTTATCCTGGGAAGACCAAATCCAGATCATTATGGGCTTGGAACCCTGTAGGTGTTCTTTCATTGATATTCAAGGCAAGCTGCCCACAGGCAACAGCCTCCTATCCTCTGTTGGTCTTTCAGCACCTATGCACTTCTGTGCATTTCAAGATTGCAATCAGCCAAATCCAAAATATGCCTCCCAAAGTCTCTTTTCAATGGCTTAGCACATTTATTACCTTCTGCTAAAAGAGAGAGTAGGGTGCTAAACCTGTAGGGTCCAGGATGATGTTGGTAAGAAAGAAAGCTCATGGAGCCAGTACTTATATGGGATTGAACAGAACCATCTCAAAGTCCCAAAACTACTATACTTATAAAATTCTAATAAATTATAGGACACAAAGAGTGACAAAATTTTAAGCTATATATCATGGAAATATTACACCCCCTTATACCATTTGTTCCAGCATGCATACATGCCAAGTAATGGAAGTATGTTAAATTTTGAGGTTTCATTTCTAAATTACAAAAAAAAAAAAAAAAAAAAAAAAAAGTAGATAATAGTCTCAATCCTCTATAGCTCAGTTATTGTAGGACTAACTTTAACTTTACCTGGTTTATAACTGTGTAATTTTATGCAAACAGAAGGGATAATCAGATGATTGTGTACTACAACACAATTACTTATAAGTATTTAATAAAGAAGAAACAAGAAGACAATTGTGTATCTCCTTAAACTTGTAGTGATGAGAAGCTTGACACAGTGAGAAGTAATAACATTCTTGGATTATTTGATTTACTGAATTGTAAGATCTCTTTATTCTGTGTGCAAATCTTAATATATATTTATATATGTTATGTAAAGAAAACAAAAAATATCAACTACAGAATGGAAGAAATAAATATATATATATTTATCTCAATATTATACCCAATAGCAATGGAAAATGTGAAGTTTGCCTTTATTGTCTTGCAAAGGCATGTGGCAAGGTCCAGAGAATCAGAGATACAGGACTCTATGTCTAGAATATCTCTTTCTGGGGTGCCTGGGTGGCTCAGTGGGTTAAGCCTCTGCCTTCGGCTCAGGCGCTGATCCCAGAATCCTGGGATCAAGCCCCACATTGGGCTCTCTGCTCATCGGGGAGCCTGCTTACCCCTCTCTCTGCCTGCCTCTCTGCCTACTTGTAATCTCTGTCTGTCAAATAAATAAATAAAATCTTAAAAAAAAAAGAATATCTCTTTCTGAACTGTATTCTTAAAGTAAGAAAGTTTATTGGATAGCTGAGAAAAAAATATGAAAGCAAAGATATTTCAGTTTGTCCACTATCTGGCCACCCGGAAGACGGTCATTCTGAGTGTCAAGTGCCAATATGAAGATGATAATGGAGCAGCTAAAGGATGGATGAGCCTGGGCTGGCATTTCCAAGCTGTCTTCTGCAGATACATGCCCTGGCATGGACCTAGAAATTACTATATTCTCTAGGAGAGAATGAAAAAAAAAAAAAAAAGCTATATGTCTGGTTACTAGTGTAGGGGTAAAGTTTATCTTGGTCATTAAAGGTTACTGAACAGTTACTTTGGGGACCAAATTGGAGTGACAGTCAGGGTTCAGGAAGATACAGATTTTCTTTGGCTTCATTGGAAATGATTAAGAAGCAAGGGTGAACTTACAGGGTTATAACTAGGTCAGGAGGATAAAGCTCATTAATGTAGACTAGTGGGATGCTTGTGTATAGGGACAGACTAACCCCACCTCAAGGAATATCTGAGTGCACACAGCCAGGGGAGACTAGCCCAAAGACAGTATGAAAGAAGGATAGCCATTAATCCTAATCTCACAGTAAGCCCTAATTTTTTTATTTACCTTTTATTCAAAGGTGCCATCTTAAGAAGAAAGAGGGTAGGATAAACAGCCTAATAGGACTTGCAATTTTAGACCATCTATGTATTTTCTAAATAAGGATGATCTGAAACCAAAAGAAACTTAAAAATGAAAATGTATCTCTTTATCAGAATATCTAAAATTTCATTTGCTCCTTATTTCCAATGAGTTCTAGAAGTGAAGCAGATATATTCTAAATTCTAAACACTGCTGTACAGCTACTCAGTTTCAGAACTAGGATTCGAATCAGGTCTGTTCTATTACCTAGGCACTGAAATTATTTGTATAGGGTTGACCCTATACTGAATATCAGTAAAATATTACTGGGTGCTACATAGCTTCAGATAAATCACAGATCAAATCTTATCACAATGACATACCAACTACATCTATTAAAAGTCTGCTAAAACACTGGAGAGATATATACACATTTTCGGGTATGTATGGAATTGTAGGCCTAACAAATTACTTCATGGTTGAAGGATGTTTTTGTTCAGTAACCTGGTTGTATCCCTGAAATGGGAAAAACTGAATCATGGAGAGGACTGTCATTAATTATCAGTAAAGGCTATACACAACTTGATGTCTCCTGGAGAAAGTTGGTTTCTGGTTCAAATTCATTCTCTCTTTTCTTTTAGCATGTCCCAAATGATCCCACAGATCTCCTTTCTGGAGAAATATAGCTATAGGGAGCACATTAGGAAGTAGTAATCTGTGTTAGGTTTCTGATTTACCAAGATGTTCTGGGAAACCACTTAACTTCTCACAGCTGCAAATTCCTTACATGAAAATAACACAGACCCTTCTTATAGGTGTTTGGAAATAACTGGTAGAAATCATCCCAAAAAATGTTCTGCAAAATCAACGGGAGCTTTAAGCAATATTTTAAATGTGAATAAAGAGGGTGAGTGTGTGTGTGTGTTGAAACAAAATCTATATTGGACAATGGCAAACTACAATGGGGGAAACTGGTTTTGAAACATAGAAATCTCTCAATCACCACAGGAAGCAAATACTAAATCTGTATCACGTGATGTATGTGCCAAAAGTACTCTGGAAATCCCTTAGCTCTCTAGAAGGAAATGCTAATCTTGGGTGCCTTTATTTAAATAGTACTTTGGGGCAACTTGAGTTCTTTTCCAATTGATGGCAAGTACCTGCTCTGCATGGTTGAGAATGTTGACTTGTGAGGGAGACCTGCCACTTGGAAAAGTTGCGGAAGTCAGAAACAATCTTGATCCTGGCACGTGCGCTAATACATAAGAGTGGTCTCGACATGCACTTTGGTGGGAAGAAAAGATCTTGGGCTTTACGATGGGAAAGTGTTCCTTTTGCAAACAATCTTGGGAGCAAATATTTTTCTCTTAGTGTGTCAAGGAAGCAGATGCTAGTGAACTGAGATTTAGTATATAAATAACTATCAGTTACTTTTGCCAACTTCTACCATCACTGAAAGAGAAGACTACTTCAACGTCTTACTATAATCTAGGGTAATCAAGCAAGGAACCATCTATGTTGAAAGGCGATGGGGACATAAAGCAAGTTATTACCACAATGTGGAAGACTCATCCAAGTAACTGTTTTTAAAATATCTAGTTATTCCTTTTGTCATCATATATACAAACCCATTTCTCAAACATGTTTAATTCTACATTTCTCTCTTGACAAATTTTATATGATTATTCTGTTTTCAAACAACAGTGTTTTTTACCTAAGTATAATTGACACATAATATTAGTTTCAGGGGCCTAACATAGTGACTTGGTATTTATATCCATTTCAAAATGATCACCATAAGCCTAATTGCCATTGTCACCATACTTACACCATTACTGACTATATTCCCTACGCTGTACATTGCATCTCTGTATCTTATTTATTTTATAAGTGAAAATTGTACGTCTTTATCTCCTTCACCTATTTTGTCTATCCTTCTACCTCCCTCCCTTGTAGCAAACATCAGCTTTCCAACAACACAATTTGAAATGTCATTTCAGGGGGAGCCTGGTGGCTCAGTCGGTTAAGTGTCTGCCTTCGGCTCAGGTCATGATCCCAGGGTCCTAGGATAGAGCCCCACATCACTCTCCCTGCTCAGTGGGGGAGCCTGCTTTTCCCTCTGCCTGCTATTCCCACTGCTGCTCTCTCTCTCGCTCTCTCTCTCTTTCTCTGTCTCAAATAAATAAATAAAATCTTTAAAAAATAAAAATAAAAAATAAAAAAAATAAAATGTAATTTCTGTTTTCCTCACTTCAGCTTTCTGTCAAGGTATTTCTCTGTCCTTATCCACATATTTGATTGTAATTGGGAGTGTAAAATAAAAGTTTTTTTTTTTTTTAAGATTTTGTTTATTTATTTGACAGACAGAGATCACAAGTAGGCAGAGAGGCAGGCAGAGAGAGAGAAGGAGGAAGCAGGCTCCCTGCTGAGCAGAGAGCCCTATGCATGGCTCAATCCCAGGACCCTGAGATCATGACTTGAGCCAAAGGCAGAGGCTTTAACCCACTGAGCCACCCAGGCGCCCCAATAAAACAGTTTTTGAAACAATAAGGCTTTCATAAAATACGAATTGGTGGCAGAAGACAAGAATATGTAAGAATCTTAGGTTGCTGCTGAATTTCCAATGAGCTGCAGGGGTCTACGTGGGTGGGTGCGATAATTTTTAAAGTGATTAAATACTATGAATGTCCTCGTGAGTTTCATACACTAAATGATACAATTGTATAAATGAATGTTCTATTGTAGGGATATTCTTTTGGTCTGCTGACGTTTTGAAGAAGTGGGCACAGAATTGCAAGTCATTCAGCTTACGTGACTTATACACAGTTCTGGTTTCTTGGATTGTAAAAGTTGGCACTGTTTTTGAAAAACCTTGTCTTAATATTTCCAAACTAGGATTCCTTTTAACAAACTTCACATATTACAAAGGGATATAAAGAGCAGAGACCGAGTCCCCGTAGAAAGTGAACCTCATTAAAGCACAGGCTGAAGAGGGAGGCTGGAGACTTTATTATTGTCCTGCTTCAGTGCAGTTTAAATACGGCAAACTTAAGTGATATGGCGATTAAATAAAAAGTGGAAAGACAGCCAGCCCTCCCTTCAACCTTAAACCTTCCGCGGAATATTTGAGTTAATACAAATTTGAGCACTGTGCATACTCAGGTATAGATTCCAGCAGAGAGAGAATTAAAACAGCTTTCTTTCACTGGGAAGTAAGTTAGAGGGCTGAAAGGCCCTGATGAACCAATGTTCTGGTTCCAATTTTCCTTCAACACTTCTTACCCCCCAACCTCTTTTTTTTTTTAAGATTTATTTATTTATTTGACAGAGAGGATGATCACAAGTAGGCAGAGAGAGAGAGGAGGAAACAGGCTCCCCACTGAGCAGAGAGCTGGATGTGGGGCTTGATCCCAAGACCCTGAGATCATGACCTGAGCCGAAGGCAGAGGCTTAATCCACTGAGCCACACAGATGAGCCCCCTACCCCCCCCCAACCTCCTTTTTTACGCCTTTTCATAACTGTTCTTCGTTCATTTTGTTGATACTGTGATCTGTTACTGGCTGTTTATTTGTAGGTGATGTAGGCCTCCACTACTAAAGGAAATGTTAAAAAGACAGAGAATGCTGAAGAGCAGCATTATGGGTGAGAATGGATTCTCAGAAATGTATGTGTGTGTGTGTGTGTGTGTGCGTGCACGCGTGTGTGTGTGAGTTTTAAGAACATGAGTTGCAAGAGATGGTCAAGGTGTGTGAGAGGGACCAAATGGAACAGGAAGAGAAACAGGAAAGCTGAGCAAAGTCAGGGTTCTGTGGGGTATGTTAACCAGAGAATAAGACCACGGATGTGAGAAGACTGGGAAAAGAGAAGGATATACCTACTCCCTGATAGAAACAAAACAAAGCAAAACAAACATAAAAAAACATGCAAGTCGGAGGTGTTAAGCATTATTATTTAATAATTAGGTCTCATACCACAATGGAACACTCTTTCCACAGTACATAGTTTGAAAATTTCTTAGTAAACATTGAGACTAAAAAATGAATGAAAACAGGGCATTTGTAAAGGGACGATTCCATGTAACAGAAAACACTGGTATCACAGAACATGAATGCATCATACGTGAGATCTGGTCACACACTTATTGATAGGAACAAATAATTCCTGTGTCTGTAGGTATATGTTGATAATATACTTGGCCAATAAATATGTATCAGTAATGTAAATTACATATTGATGGGGAAAAATCATCACTGTCAATAATTTATATATATGTTTGTGTGTATGTCAACATATATCTCAATCTATGTAGGCAATTATTCAAAAGTGTGTACTTTTAGATTGAATGAATACATGTTAATTTAACTATTAAAACAAGAAAACTAATTAGCTCTATTTTTTAAAAAGATTTATTTATTTATTTTGGGGGGTAGGGGCAGAGGGAGAGGGACAGAGAGTCTCAAGAAGATTCCCTACGGAGAGCAGAGCCTGAGGCATTGCTCCATCTCTGGACTCTGAGATCGAGACCAAGAGTCAGAGGCTCAGCTGACTGCAACACCCAGGCACCCCATTATCTTTTTTAAAGTAGGCTCCATGTTCAGCATGGAACCCAATGTGGGGCTTGAACTCATAGCCCTGAAATCAAGACCTGAGCTGAGATCAAGAGTCAGACACTTAACCAACTATAATTAGCTCTTATTTTAATTGCTTGTGTTTTTTTCCAGAATCTTAGGGTCTAACATATGCAAAGATTTTTTCCCAGAAAATATGTTTGTTTTAATTTATCACTACCCCTTTATCCATTTTTCTCATGACTGAATAAAAAGGGATCCTCTTGCAAAGTGAGGGGTGGGAGCTAGGCAGTGGAAGGATGGAGACAAAAATGAACATTGTGGAGCTGGAAATCATGGTCTTGGCATCACAGGGGGTTAATCAAGTCATTAACTAGTGAATGAAGTATGTGCCACACAAGGAATCTTCTCTGCTTTAGAAATCTGATATACACAGTTGCCAAAACAAAATTATTAATTAGTAGTTACAAAACTGATTTTAGAAACCTAGTAAACTATGAAAGAACTTAGAATATAATTTCAGAAGTTTACCCAGAATACAGTATTGTGTTTAAAGCAATGGCTTTTTGTATTATGACAAACTGAGTTACCTTGTGGGAACTGATCTAACTCTTTGTGGACTTTCAGGGAAAAGAAACGCTGCCAGATAAAGGCCATATTTTGCAAAGATCATCTGGCCAGTTTGTTTGATATGTTCATTAATATGTGGTTGGTTAATATATTGAAAATCACCTGAGTTTGCATATTTGCCTTTATTGTGGAGTCTTCTAGAATGTATATTACATGAACTAAATGATGTACTTGGTACATTCTTATGTTATGCAATTAAGTATTCCCCCACATCTCTATGTTTGGAATTAACCAAGAAAATTGAAACAAAGTGCCTTCACACAAAATAAAGATTTTCATAACACTTTTTTATAAACTGAGCAGCTTTCTGAGAAAGAGAGGCTTTAGCTTAATAAATTAAAGCAGGTGTTAAATAGATCTGACTGCAAGAGATCTTACAGATCTTTTAGCCTACTCTCCTCCCCAACTGATGAAGAATCACAATCTAGAGATAAACAATGACTCAACAAAAACAGAACTCAGTTTAACTTGCAGAGCAATTTTCTTTTGCATTTAACATGCTACCTGCCAATCACAGATATTCCAAGAGTTACCCTGAATCCCCACCTCTAGGATTGAGAGCCATCAGTGGACATACGTGAGGCGTGGCATTCTCCTTCATCATATACAACACTTTCTGCACTGGGCAAAACACAATAATAGGATTTGAAGTTAGCTAAGGGTATACTGTCTTCTTATTGAAAAGTTAAAATTTAATTTGAATTCAGTAGGACCTAGAGAGAAGGAAAAGGCATTCTAAATTTGCATTTGCTTAGGTTAAATAGACAATTCTGAACATCAAGTAATTTAGTTAGTTCAGTTATTTTAAAGTATCAATAAATCAGCTAAAAGCTTTACTATCTGTTAGCATACAAAAGCTACCAAAGCCTCAACTAAAAGAGAAAATAAAGGAAGGACTGAAACAATGCAGAAATATTATATTCAGCTAGAAAGCAGTTGACAATAATGAAAAGTTCAATAGGCACTTATTAAAATGCACATTTTATTAGTTTTCTTTAAATTCCCATCTAGAGTTGGTATCCCATTCAATTTTTACAGTCTAATTTACTGACAACTATGTTGCTGTTCACATAATTTCTTAAGGGGAAAAAAAAAAACATTTCCTACTAAGTGGCCAGTATTGTTAAGAGGTCAGTGAATTGCCAAGTTCATATTATTTATCAAGGCAAGAGCATCATTATGTAAGCCATAAAAAAAGGAATAGTAAAGAATATAGTTTAACAAATGTCTACTATGGGTCAAGAGCATGGCATACACTGCAGTTAAATACCAGGTGAGAATAATTTCTAGGTCATTTTCTCTCAAGTAATAGGATTCAGACCCAGGCCTTCCTGTCAAACCCATGTTCTTAGAATCATGTAGACCTAGAGATTTGTGAAAAGTTTCAGAAAAGTTATTATGAGACTGATAGAGAGCCAATTGCTATTTCCCATGGTGTTGTGATTCATTTAAAAAGTTTCATCTGGATTAATCTGGGGCTCTTTTTAATTTTTTAAGTATAAATCCATGCCAGAATAATTAGGCCAAATTTATATAATTTATTTCATAAACTCTTACATGACAATTACTGTATATCAATAATTGTTTTTAATACTTCAGGAATATTCATTCCTGTAATCCTCCTCATAGCACTCCCATGAGGCAGACATTATTATTATCTTTATTTGACTGAGGAAGAACAAGCAAAGAGAAGCTAGGTGATTTATCTGAGTTTACACAGCAGGTAAATGGCAGAGCTGGGTGTTGAACCTAGGTAGTGTGGTTGAAACTCACTGTTATTTATCACTCAATAAGCTGCCTTATGAACTCCCGTGATAAATTTAAATGGGGAAGCTCAAAGGTCACCACATATCTATTTTTCTTACCGCTTTCTCTTGTGGCTGAAATTATCCTTTTGCCACGTGTTTGGCCTAAGATCTTGAAAGCAACTGATGGTCACACTTATCTACCATGTGAGTCATTCTGAAGAACTTTTGTCCCCCAAAATGTGCAGCAAATTAAAATTTTCCTAGTTATGCTAGTGTGGGAAATGCTCCCAAATATACCCCCACTTGAAAAATCACAATGCAAAAGTCCTGCAATAAAGAAAACACTTTTTTTGTTTGTTTAATGCCAAGTTTTCCAAGAATAGTTGAATATGAAAATATTAAAAACATTTAGAACCCAAAAGGACACGTGGGCAATTCTCACAATACTAAGAACTCACGATTAGGGTCAAACAGTGTGGATTCAATCCTGAATATTTAGAGAAAAAAGCCAACAATCTTGTTAAGCCTCAGTTTTCTCATCTGTAAAATGGGAATCAAAACAACCCCTTCCTGAGAAGGTTGTTGGTGTCATAAAACAACTAGGTTACTTGGGAATCTTTGGCCATAAGCAGCCTCCTACAAAAAAGTTCACAGACTGGGTTTCAGTTGTTTAAATTCCAACAATAGATAATTTTTAATATTTCTAACCTTCCCCCAATGTACATGCCAAAAAACAAAATTCCCTCTTGTCTTCCAGAAACTTTAACAAGCCCTGACAGCTTCAGAATTAAAAGAATCCATTTGATTTAGTTGTTGCTGTTGATTTGAGAATTGAAAATCCACCTCCATACCCTAGAATAGTGCTCGGGTCTGAACTGTAATTGAACATAATTTCTTTGAGGAAATTGTACCAAACATCAAAAGTTCCAACTTTATTTTTAAATCCCTGTGTTCTCTTCTCAGAGGCATCAACATTATTCTCCTCAGCACTCATTTCTGCTCTTGACACCTCTTGTTTAAATTCTAAGCCTACCAGGTCACCTCGAGAACTGTTCACCAGCAGAGATTTTTTTTTTTTTTCCCCAAAGAAATTTATCCCATGGTGACAGAAAATGCCACTATCCTCAAAGCCAAATTCTTTAAACAAAACAAAACAAAGAAATCTTTGTGATTTCTTCCCTTGCTGTGAGTCTGATGGACTTGGTCTCCAGACACCAAACTGTTTTTCCTCTTCTTTTTATCCTCTTTTTACTACATTGCACATGTCACTAAATTCACTACCATGAAAGATGGACAAAAGTCATGCTCTTTCCAAGCGAGTTTTCAAGCAGCCGCAGAAACTTCGGGCAAAAGAATGTTTTCTTGATTCATCATCTAGCTCTGAATTGTAAATCAATGTATGCAGTGAGCCTATATATCCTACAAGCAAAGCAACTAAAAAATAATGTGATATGGATGGTATGGCGGGGGTGGGGGGATGGGAAGCAGTGCTTGATTTATGGTCTTGGATTCAGCACCAGATGATAAGCACAATGTCTTGCATGTTCCCAATCGTTGCCTTTTTTTTCTGCTTTTCTTTTCTTCCCCTTGTCCCTTCCACCAAGTAAAAAGCAAATAGAAGGACTTTCTCGTGAGTGATCATAAATGTGGAGGCTTTAAGAGCGCTCTAATTCTCTGCCTTTCCTGTCTCATGCATTATGTATTCCTCACCTCTAGCTCTAGCTCAAACCTCTGCTGAAGCAAATGATATTCAGAGGGAATGTTTTATATCCGTACATTTCCAGCTGGGTATTACGTGTATGCTGGGGAGAAGACAAAGACTCTCTAGCATGTTACAGCACCTTGAGTGAATAATTTTACTTTAAGATTTGAGGAGGAAGAAGCAATTACTTTTATGTAATAAGCAAGCATGTTCATAAGGAAGTAGCCTAAAATTCCGGTGGCTCCCCAAGATAAAACTTCTTGATGTTTCATGCTTACAGAGGTCTCATAAGAGTCGATGCCAGGTATTGTTAGGAGTTCAGACTCTGGTGTCAGACACATGTCCCCCTATTTGGTAGCTGTTTCATCTTGGGCAAGTTGTAGAGTCTCTCCAAGCTTCTTTTATTCCCTACGTGTAAGGTGCAAATAAAAGTAATACTCACTTCCTGAAAAGTTTTGTCATGATTGAAGGAGATGAAGCCTTGCCTAGAGTAAGCATGCGATAAAATTCAATTAATATTATCACTTTCTCTCAGACTTCTGTTCTTCCATGATTTCCCTCCTCCAATCTTTAGGTTGCTTTTATTTATTTATTTAGAAAGAAAAGTTAAAGAAACTCTGTTCATTGCTTGACTTTCTGAAAATGGAGAACTTAGGTGTGAGGTTCAAAAAGCCATTGAGAATGTGAAGCTCTTCTATTAAACCTGATCATCATTTACAGCTAAGTATTGACTATAAAAGATTGGGAGAATACAATAAAAACAGACAAAAGAGGGGTCAGTTGGTCAAGCATCTGCCTTTGGCTCAGGTCATGATCCTAGGGTCTGGGGATTGAGCCCTGGGGCTCAGCAGGGAGCCTACTTCTCCCTCTCCCTCTGCTGCTCCTCCTGCCTGTGCTTTCACTCTCTCTCTCTATCAGATAAATAAATAAATCTTAAAAGAAAAAAAAAAAACAGACAAAAGAAACAGAGGACACTTGGCACTGTGATTAGTAAATATAATTTACATGTGTGTTGCTATGAAAACCTTAAATTTCTTTTTTGCATGAATTGAACTTCTATAAATTGTATGAAAAGCATGTATTCACCTGTTATATTTTTATTGTAAACTTCCAGCTCCCAAACTACAAAGCTCCAGGTGAAACAAAAGCAAGAAAACAAAACCTAGGCCTGTATTGAAACAAAGGCCCCTTGTTGCACTCGTTATGTAACCCTTGGGCAACTTACATGTGTTCTTCCTATTTCTCCTTGTGAAATGGGCATCACCCATCAGCCTCACAGAATTATTTTGTGGTTTCAGTGCAATGTTATAGGTAAAGCATCTTTACCTATTTATTCAGCAACTATTTGCTGATCCCCTACCCTACGGAAGGTACTACCTAAGGTACTGAGAATAAGTGATCTACGCACTAGATATGCCCCAGCTCCTGGAACTTATTTCTAGTTGGGAGAGGGCTATGCATTGGGAAGTGCAACAGAAGAGACATGCAGGGATCCATGAAATCCTCTCTCGAGGGCCCAACATGGACTGATGCTCAAAAATCTGCTCTGAGCAAGAAGGATTTGAGTTGGGACCGACCCAAGCAAGCATGTCAGTTTGCCTCATCACATTCAGCAAATAGGTTAACAAATGATCATGTAGATTGTAAGTGAGAAAAGGAGGCTCCTGGGGAAAAGAGGAGACCCCAGGCCAAGTGAAAGCATATGTAAAGGAGCACAGTGCATGTATTGTGCTCAACAAATAAAAGTATGATTACAAAGAAATATTTTCACTATAACAAAATTTTGGCCCACTTCAGGTCTTAGTATCTGTAAGGAATAGAGAGAGGAGGAAATAAAGACAGCCTTTAGAGTCATTTATCAGGGTAGAGATTCTCAGGGAGGAATAGATGCAGATTTCTGATCTTGCTAAACTATGTACAAAAGTTCCTCAAGGTTAAGTCCTCTTCTTGGTTTCCCCCTGTCCTGCTAGCCCTTGGGGGTAAAGATCCCCAGGGTTAGCAAATGGATCCTGATAAGCATATCATTTTAAGCTATTATTCTTTATAGAACGTACAGAGGCTAACCTGTTATGTCAAGGCAGCTTGTAAAGATTTGTACAAAAATTTATATATTTAATAATAATAACCATGCATTTTGTTTTAGCACTAATTTACCTTAGAGTGCTATCTCATATTCATTATCTTAACTATCTTCACAGCTTCTCCTCACTTTTACACATTTTGTTTTTGAATGAGGCAGCTGAGTCACGGGCCTGGAATCCTCTGCTTCCTGGCTTTTAAAATCCAATATAAACAAAACACTTTTAAAGAATTGATGGTGGAGAAGCTTTGCACTCCGTTTCTCTCTTTCTCCCTCCTGCTTCTCCCCCACTCCCAAACCCTCCCTTTCCCTCTCTTGCTCTCTCTTTCTCTCTTGTATGCATGTGTGTGTGTTGAGAATGGATGAAAAGCATTGCCAGACTGGACTATTACCAACACCATTACAAATGGGAACAACTTACACCAGTAATTAGTTTTCAGATTACTTTGAAATGCTTCATCATGTCTGATGTGCTCAATAAATATCAAATGTCTCCTATCTCATCTGGAGTCAAACAACCAAAGAGCAGTAGACCCAGGACAGTAATCAAGATCACCAAATACCTTGGGGAACAACCATGGACATATCCAGTCCCTTTTTTTATGAGACAAACAAGCAGAGAAACACAGTATCTTGAAGTGGGAAAGGGTCTGTAAAGCAGACAGTGTATCTCCTAGTGTTCCAGGAGGAAATAATGCTGTTGCCAGAGTGGGCCATGATGTATGTGTGTGGTTCTCGTGGTGGCCGAGATGACCACAGGCTGGGATAAGGGTAGAAACAAAACTAGAGGACAATCTCAAAGGTGCTTTTTACCACTCAGAAATGTAAGTCACGCCTCTTTTAACACTGCTGCACTTTAGGTTGTTTCAAAAATCTAAACTAAACGCAATCTCTTGTACCTTGTTAATATTTTTTTAATCTGTTTATAGGTTTATTAGAAATGCCTGGAACTGCTGTTGATGCCTGATAAATTCTTAAACTAAGGGAACCATGAAGTCAAGGTCTATTAAAATACTGCAAGGAAACCCTTGTGCCTAAGAAATTTAGATTCCAACGTGCTGATCACATTCCTTTTCTTAATGAAGGAACATTTCCACACAAGGGTTCCCATAAGAATAGCACTATAAAGTTTTTTCTGATGGGTAAGAACTCCTGAAGCTGGTGGAATGTCGAATGCATCAACTGCTATCTGCCTGTAATAGTGTCTACTCTTTATTATTCTTTTTTTTTTTTTTAAAGATTTTATTTATTTATTTGACAGAGAGAGATCACAAGTAGACGGAGAGGCAGGCAGAGAGAGAGAGGGAAGCAGGCTCCCTGCTGAGCAGAGAGCCCGATGCGGGCCTCGATCCCAGGACCCTGAGATCATGACCTGAGCCGAAGGCAGCGGCTTAACCCACTGAGCCACCCAGGCGCCCTATTATTCTTTTTGATGGAGGATAGAAGAGACAATACAGAACAGAGGACATTAAAAGCGTATACACTTTTTGCTGAAATAGTTTTGAATCGGTACAGAATTCAAGAGGCCTGAATCAAATAAAGAGAGCTCAATGTAAATAAAGGTCTCGTTCATTTGAATATATCTTTATTCTGTTTGTTTGTTTATTGTCTGTTTTCTTAAACTTGGGGCTAAAATGGTTTACTCTTTCACAACACTATAGGAAGAAAATAAAATTAATGATCTCTCTTCCCCCTCTACCCACTTTCTCTTTTTATGTACTTGTTCACCTTCTCTTTAGGATTGTTCTAACCTAAAATGCATCTTTGTCATCAGTTATTGGAACAAATAAAGTGTTTGCTTATGTCAGGGCATTATCTTCTAAGTGCACTTTGCACTTTAATAATACTTAATACTTTAATTTCATGCTACCTTACCATTGTAAAGCATTTTAGCATGTATGATCTCAGATAATCCCCACAACAATATGAGAATAGAATGTGCAAGCTTTGTCTGTTGTTTCACTCAAATTTTGAGACTCAGAAAAGACAGGACCATGGCCACACTCACCCAGCCAGCAAAATTCAAAGGCTCTAACTTCTAGTTTGTTGCTCTTTCTTCTACTTGTGTTTCTTTCATGTTTATTGCTATCTCTATCACTTGTCCAAATAGTAATATCTAAATCTGTATCTGCCATTCAAGACATTTTCCAGTCTAGTCAAAACTTAGCGTCTTACCCTTCTCAATGCCCTGAGTATTGAGAACCAACCAATTCACTCAAAGAAGCTTCCTAACCCACAGATATCTCTGCCTTACCGGTAGTTCCCTGAACCTGGGACGTTCTCTTCAAGGCCAGGTCCAGCCCCATCTCCCCCTGGCCTCCTATACCTAGCTGGTAACAGGGCCCTACTGGCCACAAAGCCTCCGTAAATACACCTCAGCAACCGATTTCTTTCTTCTCTGCACTTCCATTTTGCACTATTTGTACTGCTCGTTCCTTATTTAGTAGACACTTCCTTTTAGAGTTCTCATTCCCCACCCCCAAAAAAGATGACCTCATATTTCAGTTGCTCCCTAAATGTGTAAAATCAGAGGTAACTGGAAAGACTTAGAGATTTTAAGATTAAATCAGTATCACCGAACAACACTCATAACTAAACTGTAATTTGGATTCAATTGGCTTACATTTATCTCATCAGCTTAGTGAAACAAAAGGTAGCTTTCTTTGTTACTGATTAAATGTACAATGATTAGGTGCTCATGGACTTAGAGGCAATTATGTTTGGTATTTCCCATTGGTTTCTTTTCCCATAGCTATTATTATTATATGAGTTCTGTTAGAGCTGATAAGAAAATCCCTAATTAATGACTGGCCTTCCATTTTCCTTGCATGACTTCACGGTCATCAAATATGCTCAGGGAATCGACATAGTGATAAAACTCCAAACAGAACAAAACAAAACTGAAAACACTTGATAGGTCAGGCCCCAGTGACAATTTATCCTGATAACTGAAGCAAGCTCTCATCTCTTCTCAAAGGATACATACTCCAATCTGCAATCATTATCTCTGCTAACCATCAGCCCTTCTCAGTCAGGTTAAATAAATTTGGCGCATTTAAACAACTCAGCCACATAGAAATGGAATTATAGATGTGGATATATTGGCATGACATGGATAAATGAACTTGGTAGATTGTTAAATAACAAAAAGCCCTTTGCAAAACAATTTATACAGCAGTAGGTCCTAACCTTTTTAGTTTCGAGACTTTTTACATGGAGGGCACCAGAGATGTTTTTGAGTCTATAGATAATGTCTACTCAGTTATTAGAAATTAAAACTAAGACATTTAATATATTTACTAACTCATCTAAAACAACAATAAAGAAATTTACATTAATAACATATTTTGTAAAAGTAATTCTTTTTATAAATTAAACTACAACTTTAATCTATAAATTTATTGAATTACTTTAGTGAGAATAGTGGCATTGCTTTGTACTGTGCAAATGTCTTTGATGTCTTACTTCATAGACGGTGCTGGATTCTCTTATTTGCTTCTGCCTCCTGGCCTCAGAAAGTTCACTTTACGTTTGTGAGTGAAGAAGGCAAATTATGTCTTCGTATTGTGATGAAATAGTTTTGATGTCATGAACTCCATAAGAGGATCTGGGAGACTCCAGATGTCCCTGGACCACACTTTGAGACTTGTGGGCTGTATGTGTCTGTATATTTGTCTCTGTATCTGTCTGTCTGTCTATCTGTCCTCTATTTCCTTAGAAAAAGTTTTTGAAGAATTTTCATTCCTTCAAATACTGCTACTACTGGTATCAACATATAGTTAAAGTATTATTCATAGTTAATATTTTGAGTGCTTACTATGTTTCAGGCATTGGGATTAACACTTAAAAGTATTATATTGTTCAGTCTTCATTAAAGCCTTACAAGGAACATATTACAGATGAGGAAACCCATTTTACAGGTGATGAAACAGATGAGAATAAGTACCTTGCCATTTAGCAAGTGGCAGAATCTAGGATTTTGCTTCAGTATCTCTCTAGAACCCATGTATAGGTTCTCATTATAAATCTAAGAGATTATTAATTAATAGAGCTTTAAAGAGTTTGTGTGTGTGTGTGTGTGTTCCTCCATACTTTTGAGTCTTTGTCTCTCTGCAGGAATGAGCCCTTTGAAGGCATAAAGAAGTCCCATAACTGATAGTATTACAAATTGTAATCAAGTCAAAATTAGTGTTTTTTCTTAATAATTTGTTTTACTTTCCATTGATATGAAAATATTATTTCCCTTTGATACCATGAATTAAAAAGCTTTATATTTTAAGAACATAAAAATGTGAGTTAAGTATTTCATTTTCTTTCAGAAGAAAGAATTTTTAAACTCTTAGAAAACCAATGAATGTATTTTTTATGATTTATTTAAATAAGTTGTTCCTGGCTATCTTTCTAATAACAGTTCTGGCTTATGGAATATCTGTTTATTTCTCATTTTTTTAAACTTACTTTTCTAGGTAATTGATCAAATCAATAATCAATGTTTCAGTCATTTAGAATAAGTTGTTTTAGATTTTTTAGTCCCTCCATATAAACCATCATATAAAGATGAAAGTAATTAGTTTTACAATTAACATTAAAAAACAGATTTGACTTAAAATCAGTCCTAAATCTACTGTCTAAATCGGCAGTTAATGTATCCCCAATAAGTGGTATATATTTCTGATGTACATGTGCATTTCTCTGGGAAACAGACATATACATATCAGCAGGTTTACAAAGGGATCAGTGAACCAGAAAGGTTAAAAATCACTTCTTTGATAAAAATTCAATGCCTCATGAAAAGAAGTATATCTAAATTATTTTAAGTTTTGTGCTTTTACTTAATTTCTGTCATTATCAAGGCTAAAATATTTTCTTTGATTAAAAAAACACTTTTCACAAATAATTATATATTTTTATAATAGTTAACCTCTTATATATATACAGAATCATCCACAATAGCAGGTTATCAAAATTTTTAAAAATCCAGTGGAAACTATAAAAAGAAAATAATCTAAACAGCTAATTTAAAAAAAAAACATAAACCTTGAATTGACAGCTAAGAATATAAAGACATTTGAGATAAATTTCTATTTTAATTTGAGATAAATATTTCCCATCATGTATTAAAATTCTGAAACATGACACCTCAAAGAATCAATATTTTACAATTCTTTGGTTTGACCAGGACCCATCATGAATGAAATTATTTTTAAAGGTTGTTATAAATCCCCTTACTTTATTGCTGGAAGGAACTATATTAGTTTTATGTTGATAAATGTTCTAATATAATTTTCAAAGAAGATTATCTTTCAAGGTGTTTATAGAAACACACTGTCCTTGAAAAAATTTCCCTTTTTTCAAATCTGCAAGGTGAAGTTGGGAATAAGCCATTCTTTTTTAATCATCCAGCTTAACCTTTGGGATGACGAGTATAACATTTGCCTATTTTTTAAAGGACTGTTTAACAAAGAAGAATGTAAAATGTAGAAACCTTCCATTTCAGCCTCATTTTAACTAATATCTATCACATTTATTCTCATTAATTTCTTCATCTTCCTTATTTACAGAGGCAACGATTCCCAATAATAATTTCCCTTCAGCTTCCTTGCATTCCTTCTCTGTTGCCCTCCCAACTGATGGTAGTATTGATACTTAATTATACTCCAAATTATAATGAAGAGGATAAGGAATACAAGAATACAGCTTGGAGATTTACAAATATGCTATCTTCTCCAGAAAAACCCAGAGTTAAACAAAATCCATCCAGATAACTTTCCTGTCTCAAGCTACTATTTAGATGTACTTTAGAACCCCTGTCCCAGTCAGAGAAGACAATGACTTCAATTTGGAAACTCTCACTGAAATTTACCTTAAAAAATAATTCAAGGATAATGAGGCTACAGACTCTATAATCTCATTTTGTTGTTTTCAATGACATTTCCCTTGTAAGACTGTTAAAGATTTATAGTGGTATTAACCCAGATTGCAATTATTATTGAATTGGCTTTCATTGTTATATGTTATAGAAATGGTATTTCATGAATCTTTACACATAAAGAAAATGTAGAATTATTGACATTTATTCCTGCATCCAAGTTTCTTCCACACACTGAAGATGGTGTTATAAAAATAAGATACTATCAATTATATTTTTCTTGCAATTACATTTTTAAAAAGAATAATACAATATACATCAGTAGATAATTCAGCCTTGTCAACCCAAAAGACAGCTGTATTAGGGTTTTTGCATACTACCAGTAGAACTTGAGCTTGTACAATTACTTTCAAGTCCAGGGATGGGGTTGGCAACAAGGACTCCAGGACCTTGAATGGTGCCATTAGTAATCTTTCTCTTTCAGACTCTTGCTTCCCTCTTTGTGTGTTGGCCATTTCCTCTCCTAGTTCCAAGATAAGGAATGAGGAGGGCGGGGGGTGTCTGCTGATAGATCCAAGCTTACCAAACTCCGTGTTTGCTATCTTGAAAGGAAGAGAGATCTTCTCTCACCCACACTCCATATATAAAGGACTGTGGTAGTCATTCAAGAGTCTTGCAGACTTTGCTGGAAACTTACTGTAGCCAGAGGGATAACATTATGACTGGCAGTCTACCAAATCCACATGGGTTGCAGGAGGCCATGCTGGTCATAAACAACAGATTCTACTACAAGGGCCTTGTACAGAAACTGTGGCTTGCTCATAGGCAAGCTCCGTCTTGTTCAGGCTTTCTTGTAGCTTCTTAGATATCAGCAATGTATTCTTTCCCACCCACTCTTTTTCCTCTAGTTGTATAAAGCCAATTGTGTTACATTCAAAAGACTTTTGAAACTGGATCTCCATAGAGTCTATACTTTCATTATAAACTTCTTTCTCCTTCTTCAAGGGCCTTCTCCACATACACTCATAAACAGACAAAAAGCAAAAACTGAAAAACAAAACAAAACACCTTCACAAACCAACACCTATTTCTTTTTCTAAGTTTGCTGTAATTTGTAATGACTGTGTAGGGATTACTCTAAGGAATGTTTGAAAAGATAAACGTGGTCGAGTCCTCAAAATATTCCCTAAGTGATAAGGAAGGGTCAGGGCAAAAATCTGGAAATCACGCTCTCACTTATGTAAAAACCTATCTGGGCAGGATCAGCAAGAATTCTGTAGGTGGTTTAATGGAGAGTTTAGTAGTTTTATACTTATTTCCAAGGTTAGCAAAGTAGAGCCTATTCAAGACAAGTACAGACATAATAGATATGTTGAATGATTTCCCGTTTTCCTACCTTTAATTAGTAAACACATATATTATATATATTGTATTTATGATATGAATGTTGCTGTTAGAAAAAAAGCAGAAATATGCATATGATTCTCGCCATGTAGATATATGTATTTGTCAGAGTCCTCCAAAGAAACAGAACCAATAGAATGTCTAAAGAATTGACTTACCCAATTACAAACGCTGGCAAGTCCCCACATTTGCAGGATGATTTAGTAAGCTGGAGATCCAGGAGAGCTTATGATATAGTTCTAGTCCAAAGGCCAGTAGGCTTGAAACCTAGGAAGAACAAGTACTTCTGTTTGAGTCCAAAAGCAAGAAAAAGTTGATGCTTCAGTTTGAAGGCCATCAGAAAGAAAAAATTCCCTCCTACTTGAAGGAGAACTAGCATTTTTGTTCTATACAGGTCTTCAACTTATTGGTTGAGGCCCACCCACATTATGGAGGACAATCTGCTTTACTCAATCTACTGATTTAAATATTCATCTCATCCAAAAGTATTTTCACAGAAATACCCAAGTAATATTTCATCGAATACCTGGGCACCACATGACCTAGTTAAATCGACACATAAATCCCCCAACCATAGGAGCACCTGGGTGGCTCAGTCATTATGTGTTTGCCTTCAGCTCAGGACATGATCCCAGGCTCCTGGGATCAAGCCCTGCATCTGGCTGCCTGCCCAACAAAAACACCGCTTCTCCCTCTCCCACTCCTTCTGCTTGTGTTCCCTCTCTCGCTGTGTCTCTCTCTGTCAAATAAATAATTACATCTTTAAAACAACAACAACAACAAAACCAACCATCACAATGAATATATCCAAGATTTTTTATTTCCTTTCTGTGAAGTATGAGTGATTTCCCACCTTTAACATTCTGTTTTCCAAAAAGAGTTTGCCAGAAGAATTTGTAAAAGTATGCTAAAAAGCATTAGATGTTTTCTGAGAAATAAACCTGGAACATTCTAAAGGTTCATCTGTTGCAGATCCCCTGAGTTCTATAAAACCAGAAGGCTCATGCCTTCTTAAATGGAAAGTAGTTGTCCTTGGCTTGCTAACTCATGTCATTTAACAGAAAGACTTTTTCATATTTAACACAAAGACTTACAAATATGACTTGTGCTAACCTACAGCTTTGAGATCCCTTTGCCATTTTACATTCCAGTAGAGCTCAATCCTTTGCTCTTCAAAACCCAGTATCCTCTTTCCTTCTTGTGAATGTATAAAGTTCAGGGTCACGAGAGACACACAGGCCCATGCACAGATCGACAAGTGCAGACCTTCTAAACGCAGATGCCTGGTTTCCATTAGGCAACTGGCTGGTTCTTCTCATTTACCACATCAGGATATGTCTCAGTGGCAGAATCTCTCTCTCAAATAAGCATGTGTGTGTGGGGTGGGGAGAGGGTGTGTGTAACCCATCAACACATTCTATGAAATCTACAGAAAAGAATTCTCACTTTGGAGTCATCAGAACTATGGCTGAGTTCTGGCTCTGTTGGTAGAGCTGCTTAGAAAATTAGGCAAAGGACATCACTATCATACCTTTAAAAAGCAAATGTTTTCCTGTATCCATCTATCTCTCAAGTGAATTTTAACAAGACGAACTAAAGGAAGGTTTGTAATTGTTTCACTTTAAGACACAGATATATCAGAATAATTTCTTTTATTGCAGCCAATGAGCCTATTCTGATTTTGTTTTGGTCTTAAATAATTTATTTTAGGTATTGCTTTGTTGCAACATGGTATAATTTAGAGAGTTGCTTTTCACTGATATTCAGCAGTTTTGACTCAAAGCTAATGTGTGATTTTAACTGGATAATGTTCATTCTTAAATAAAATATATTTTGTTTAATTCATGCTTCTGCTCTATTATAAGGTCACTAGAAAATTTTTCCAAGAGATTTGAGTTTTCTTTTTGCTTCTTTCCAAAAATAATAAATTTGTATGTAGCATTTTATACTTGCAAAATGCTTCATCTATATTAATTCTCACAAATTACAAGCCATGAGAGATGAGGAATTCAAAAACATGATTTATAGAAGACAAAAATGCGTGAGTCAGGGCCCAGATTTATTCTGGAGTCAGAACTGCCCACTGTAAATACCTGTGAACAGATGTATAGCTCCCTCCCGTAAACATTATAATGAATGCTGCTATAGTCCATATCTCTAATCTAATAATCTAGTGAATGATTTGCCCTTACTTTTTGTTGCTTTGAGCTGAATACACATTATCCTTCAAACTCTATTTCCCAGAACAAATCACTGAATAAAAGGTCAGCCTAGCCTGAGTTATGTGAGCTGCTAATCCATTTGCCACTTCATAGTTATCACATAATGGAAATTTACTGACTTTTTTCAGAAACAAATTCACAGGGAAAGTGTAACGAGAAGGGAAGGTTTAAAATATATGTCATAGAATAAAGATTCAAAATGACCCAGACAAGTGAGATCTTTTAGTTGAAATCAGGAAAAGGGATTTGATTGCTCAGAAATTTAACTGAAAATCTGGGTGTTGGCTGTTTCTGTTGTTGTGAGTTAAGAAACTAAGGTGGCCTCCTGACTTGAGAAATAACAAGGAGGAGGAAATCAGATTGGGGCTTCTTAGGATAGACAACTCCTTTAAAAACATGTAGACCTCTGGTCTATTTACTTTCCTATATTACAACCAAGGCCAAAGATGTTTTATCATAATTTGGGGGATTTTTGTCCATTGACGATCGGCCTTGCTGTGGTTGGCATTGCCTAGTGTGAAGGCTTTCCACGACATTGAGCAGTGTAAAAACACAGGGTAGGCGGTGAGGCAGGGATAGTCTACACTTTGCTCTAGGCTGAACTCAGCCACGGCTCTTTCAAGAGTCCTGACACCTCTTTGAGGTAGAGAATGTTATCAGCAGTGCTTTGCAGCTGGGCTTGCTCTTCTTGGAACCTACTCTTTTTTCTGCTATGTCTGCTTCCTCCTTGTCTCTGTGGGTACTAGCCAGCTAGGACAGAAATTTGGCTTTCTGAATCCTGAGTTGGTTATAAAGGTCAGATTCCTATTCTCAGTCAATTCAGATCACAGATTACATTCAGAAAGGGCTTATTCCAGAAAAGCAAGATTGTCTTCCCTTTCTAATCTCAATGGCCAACATTAATGCAAACACTCATTCTAGCAACAAACTGCTCAGGCTACAAATTGCCAACACTATCCAGCCTTTGAAATTTTCCCGCTAAATATCTTACTGCTGTCAACTTGTAGCATATGTTCTGCTAATCAAGGAACAATAACCCACTGTTTGAAAGAAAAATAATTAACTTAATAGGAAAGATGGTTGATTTTTAAGCCTAGAATTCTCACTTGACTGTTCCTTCTTAACCACAATCCATTTGATATTTTGGACATGTTCCATGTCATTCTCCTCTTTCTTAAGTTTAATTCTACTATTAACCAGGACATTTTCATTTATAATTAAAAGGAGACTCCCCTCCACTCTTTCAAATAATGAAAGGAATTAATTTTTTTTTCATTAACTTGAAAGCTCAAGTGTCAAGGTAATAATTTGATCAGAGTGCTGAATTCTATTTCTTTTGATTGTTCTGCTCCTCTCATGATAACAAAATGGTTGCTGTTCCATGCTTCACACTTATACATGTATCCCACATTGTCTAGAATGACAGAGAGAGAGAGAGAGAGAATGAGAGTGAGTGTGTCAGCTTCCCAGAATTACCAGAAAAGAAGCTGAGGGTCATTCTGGATGTTATACGCTCATCTCTGAACATACGGGTCTCTCCTAACTTAGGTCACATGCTCCTCTCCTTCCACTTCCCTGGAATGGCATTATCTATAGTAGATATTTATGTCAACCCAGAGATGTCCACTTCATTATTGAGACCAAGAGACAGTGCTTATATAACAAGGGTCTGTATACCATGTTTATGAGGACTAGGTGAGTATTAAGGAGATGGTGAATCTACAGTCTGAATTCATGGCTTCAAAACAATATGAGACAAATATCAGATGAAATTATAATAACAATTAATATAATCTTGGGCTGTAAAGTACATATTGGTAACAGAAAAAAGTTCTAGCCTTAGTTTAAATTTAGTCTGTTAGTCTCAACTTGGGATGCTATTTTTGGTGTGAGCCACATTTTATACGTAACATAATGTGGACTGCAAAGAAGGCAAGTGAATTTTTAAAAATGTCATGTAAGTATGATAACCAGAAAGTCATGTTTTAGCATTTACTAAATGCATACTATTCATGACCATCCAGTTTCATTTCTGTGTATGGGAGTATAGGCTTCAGGCATACACATATGTCATGTTATATATATTTTTTTGTTTTATATGTATTTTAAATTTTTACTAATGGAAGTAAATGTATGAAAACTTTCTAACTGCAGAAATTCTAATAATATCCAACCATATTAACCAAGCAAAACTCATCTTATTCTTTACAATATAGTTTCTGTTCTTAGAGGTATAATTCATATACTTATTTTGGTGATTATTTTGTAATATTTAATAAAATATGAGAATAATTTATTAAAAACTTACACAGATTTTAAACAAACCACTTCTACAAACCATCACCCAGTCTAAAAAATTTTTAACATTTTACAGTCTTTCTTCAGATATAGTTTTAAAAACATTAAAAAAATCCAGATACATATAAAGTGCTCTTTGAATAGTTCCCCTGACACTAATCACTTGCCTCTCCCCTAAATTAATCCCACCCAAATTTTGGTGTGTAACCTTCCCTCAAGGATTATTTTGTCAAAATTTTACATGTGTGTTTTAAAATTTAAATGCATATTTTTGAGATGTAGTGACCTTAACGCAAGTGCTTTTGGCTCATTAATATTAATTATTGAACATATTTAGCTGTGTGACTATATCACACTATATATTCTTTCTCATTCTCAATGGATATTTAAATTGTTTATAATTTTTCACTGTTTCTTTTTTAAAGATTTTATTTACTTATTTGACAGACAGAGATCACAAGTGGGCAGAGAGAAAGGAAGGGAAGCAGGCTCCCCGCTGAGCAGAGAGCCCAATGTGGGGCTCGATCCCAGAACCCTGGGATCATGACCTGAGCTGAAAGCAGAAGCTTTAACCCACTGAGCCACCCAGGCACCCCAGTTTTTCACTGCTTCAAACAATTCAATTTATTTTTTATTGTAAAACTGCTCAAAAAGCTAGTGGAACAATTTGGATTCATTCCAGCAGTGAATAAGATTTACTGCTGACTCACCTACATTAACATGTTTGCTAACCTATTCGATGGATGTAGTTTTAATCAATTATATTTTATGGTGCTTTTTATTAGTGAAATTGAACACCTTTTCTTGGTCATTTGAATTTTCTCCCTGTGAATTCAAACCTTGGTTTGTTTTTCATAGTGGTTGTTTTAAATTATTCTTATTGATTTATGTAAGTTATTTGTATTAAGATAATGTATTTGTTGGAAGCTTAACTTTAATAGTCAATATGGATTAAAATAATTTTATCTGAATAGTGGCTTTTCCTTTCTATTTCTTTAAGAAATCTTTTCTTGTGAATATGTGTCTCATGTTATTGAATTCCAGCTTACCAATCTTCCTTGATGGTTAGGTCTTTCTCTCCTCTGTGATACATGTTAGCCCACAGTATGAGTGTTTTTCTTTAAAGACAATGCTTTCAATGCTTCTGCCTTTACCCTTTTCTTATAACAACACCCAAGGTCATAATTACATCTAAAATGCATTTCTTTTTCATATTCTTGTTGTTTTTCTGATGCTCTACTCATGAATGGACTTCCTGAGAATAATTATAACTTTTAGCAACATTAAACCTTCTTGACGTCTATATGCAGAAGACAGAGGCCCGCCAATGATCTGATTAATATTAATAGTTTCCCTGATATATTCTTGGTTGGCAGAGCAAGAGACTGAAGTTGTTGATTTCGTTTCCTACAGACACGTAAAGTCCAAGGTAGTGAATAGCTCAGGGTTGGCACTTGGTCTTTTGGCAGTTCATCTGGGGTGAGGAAAGGATCCCCAAGTCATACTGACAGGAGAATCTCAAATAGCTAGAAGACTTGGACAAGAGAGGATGTTTGAGGAAACTCATAATATTTAGCCTTGAAAGACAGAAGCCTTGGAGGCAGTGGGGCATGATTTACTTTAAAGGAATTGAAGTGCTGTCATGTGGAAGAAGGAAGAGGACCTGCTCTGTATATCCTTAGAGACTTAGAGGATACATCAATAGGCAGAATTGGAATCAAGATAGCTTCCAGTATAGCCCAAGAAAAAGCATCACTTCCACAAAACATGAATGGATATGGGTGATTTCAAAAGCATCACTGGAAATGTTGACTCAAAGACTAGATGACCTTTGCTTCTGGAGGATTATGGATTTTGGATGGAAGATCATGCTATCTTTTTCCACTTTAGGATTATAGAAAAATAAAAGTTACAGTGTTCAGCAACTAAAGGGACTCCCTGGGGAAGTAAAGAACTCCCCATCTTTCAAGTATGAAAAACAAACTATTGAGAGATGCAATACAGAATGGTACTCAAGCTTGTAGAATATTGTAATAAATAGAATAATTATTTTCTTTCAAACTCTGCTTATATAACCCCTATTAAGCCCCTAGAGAAAATAGCTATTCAGGAATGGGTAGCATGAAATCAGAGAAATACCCGAGTACTAGTATAAATTATTGTAAAACAGTGATGCCTGTACTGGGATGAACTCAGGTTATATTTCATAGTAAATGTAATACTGTTCTCAGGAATGACTAAGACAGGGGTTAGCCACAGATATATTCTTAGCACACTGGGTTGGCTTCTTTAGTTTCTCTAGATTCCCCTTAGCATAGCTTTTAGTAATATGTAAATTTACATCTCTTATACTTTAGTAGTGTTAGATTAAATTAGCTAAGTTGACAAGATGCTTTCTGGCACTTTAAAGGCTGCAGTTCAGAATAGCTATATTGTTTATTCCCCAAAGAACTAAATTTTTCATACTCCACTTTTGAAGTGAGTGAATTTAGGTATAACCCAAATGTATAACTCATATCAGAAACGAAAATCCAATTTGTTTTCTCACCTCAAGGTGCAGCCCTGTGGCAGCTAGACCAATGATATAGCAGAACTTCTTACTGTGATGGAAATGTTTTATGTCTGTCTTATCCTTATGGTAGTCTGTATCTAATAAGCTCTTGAAACTTAGCTAGTGGCACTAAGAAATGGAATTTTTAACAGTATTTAATTTTATTCATTTAAATCTAACTACATATAGCCACATAAGGCTAGTAGTTCCCATATTGGACAGTGAAGGCCTAACCAGATTTCCCATAGGTCCTTTCAGATAGAACCCCATATCTAAGACTGACCCAGAATTTCAGCATTTCTACTTGAACTTCCTCATGCTTCATATCAACTGGAATATGAAGATGGAGAAGGGAAATGAATTTTTGCAAGATTCCAACATCTTTCGTATCTCGATGACAAAGTTTTACAGATGATAGCATATGCGTTTGAATATATACATAATATATCAAAATAAATTATCTTTCATATTCTTAAATTTATAGATTAAATATTCCCTATCCCATTTGATTAGAACAAAAAGGTGAGGTGGCCAGGGCAAGGATTCTTGCCTTTACAGTGAATGAGAAAATAAAATCAAACATATTTTCTTTCCTGAGATTACGTATTTAACTGTAAAGGCAGCACTGCTTTCATCCATTTATTCAGTCAGAAAATACTGAGATTTTACAGTGTGATAGGTACTGTCTAGGCCTTAACTATACAGCTTCTAGTGACAAACTTACTATTTACTTAACTAGATGGATTTGATTTTGCCCAATTATTAGTTGGGTAATTTACTGAAACAATTCTTGGTATGGTCTCTGAACATTAATTCAAATGAATTTTATTAATCTATGAATGGGATAAGCATTATCCTCTTCTGAAGAAAATGGAAAAAGTGAATACATTATAATGAAAGCATTAGAATTGTTTGAGTGTTTCTATCATCCTGGTAGGTGTAGGAAGTATAAGAATAAATGACAGAGAACTCCTTTGTAATCCTTAAGATTCTCAAAGGCAAGGAGGGCACACATTGCATGGAGCACTGGGTGAGATGCATAAATGACTTTTGGAACACTGAAAAAAAAATAAAATATACAGAAAAAAATTAAATAAAAAAAAAAGAAAAAAGGCAAGGACCTTGATGTTTTTTTCATTGCTTTATCAGAATATCTGAATATTTAGCATATCCGAAAAACAGTGGAAATTCAATAAATATGCTAAATGAATGCATAGTTTTTTACTTCAAAGAGATATAGTCCAGTGTGGAAGTCATATGTTCAAACCATAATAATGTGCAATGAGAAAGGCCTACATAGTTTAGCAGGATCTATCTTCTGAAACTTTATGTATGCATTAGGGGTTGGTCTCAGAAAATCTCAGCAATAGATAAAACTTCTTCAACCACCATAACATTTTTTTTTTTTTACTTAAGTATACCATTTATATCTCTTATTTCTTTTTCATTCATTCTTTGATATAGTAAGGGCCTTATGTTATCCCAGTGTCTCATTGGGCAGTTCTTAATGAACTGCCTCTCTAATATGTCAAAGTTCTTGACCCAACTTTTTAGTTCAAAGGAAATCTATCTGTTGTAATAGTAAACCTCAAAATAGTAATGCATTAGTCCTCTCAGAGATATTTACAGTAGGTTCATTGGTCATCAAGACTTTTGTTGATCCAAAAGAATGCCTTATGGATGTTTTGACAGTTTTGATGGGAAATATTTGAGGGCTCTCTTGGTGATCCTCAGGTCTCAGGAATAGGTAATTGATTATCTTACTTTGACTGAGGCCAGCTCTGGGGAGGCACTGGGAAAACCCGTGGTTTTTTTGAGCTCCAATTCATGACATAAGGCTATTAATTATTTCTTGCACTTCAATTTCTCACTCTAAAATGAGAATCTTATCTAAATTTAGCTTCTCAGGGCATGGTGCAGATTAATTAGATAACATACACTGAACTATTCCTTCAGAAATTTATTGTTAACAAAGGTCTATATGGGAAATCCTCATTATTCTACTGCCAAATATTAAATCCATAAACTGATAATTTTAATCTTTCTTTGTTAAGACCTTGAAGATTTGTCTCTGATGGTTCTGGTCAATGACTTAATCAAACAATAAATGCTAATCTCTTCATAAATTGTCAGTCGTTAATTGAGAATTTATTTTCATCTACTCATAGGCATATTCTAATTTTTAAATTTAAGAGTATCTCCAAAATTTATTTCCAAACAGAGCCAAAGTTTTCTTCAGTATCTAAATTCTTTGGGTGGTGTGTGGATATTACCTTCAACTTAGTCAAAGTATTCTCCAAGTTTAACACTGAACTCATTTCCTAATGACTTTTTTTGTAGCTTGTTCAATCTGTTTGGAATGTCCATTTCTTATAGAAACCCA
Source organism: Lutra lutra (assembly GCF_902655055.1). Classification (NCBI taxonomy): domain Eukaryota; kingdom Metazoa; phylum Chordata; class Mammalia; order Carnivora; family Mustelidae; genus Lutra; species Lutra lutra. The sequence continues at coordinate 33,468,174 of NC_062286.1, forward strand.
CCAAAAGTATTTCTCTCTGTTTCTACCTCAAAGTACCTTCATTTTATGAAACACAATTATTACTAACATAAGATCTTATTTTTTATTTTATATACCTTGTGATTTATGTATTAATACATAAAATACTGTGTGCATCCATTCACATACTTATTCTACACGCTGGCATAATTTATTTTAATGAGCAAAGTAAAATTACATGAGATGAAGAGAAGTTTCTCTTCTCCTGCCCTTCCTCTTTCTTTCTTTCTTACATCCATCTCCTTCTCTTTCTCCCTTCTCTCTCTCTCTCCCCTTTTTACAACTTCACACAAGGACATTTCCTGATTCAGAAAACAGACAATTTTGTTATTTCCAGCTTTCAGATTGCTCCTTAATTCCCATGTCACACCTGGTTTCTGTACTACTCTCCAACTCTGCAGTGTGATCGTGAAGCCCATGACCATAGTCTCTCAGGCCACCTTTTTTTAAAGTCAGAAACCGCAGACCTTTAAAAATGCTGAGGAACACAGAGCTAAGGTCTCAGCTACATTTTAGCAAGCAGAAAACGAGCCAATCCCACTCTTATGGAGAATGAACAGTTGCACAATGGTTATTCTCTGGTCACCTTAACCTACTTAATTGCCGTCTAGACAAACTGCTCAGGGTCAGGGATAGTCACTTCTTGTGCAGTTTGATACATTCAGGAGGGTGTGCAGGGATGTCCTTTAGGGCTCATAATGGACTCAGTCCCACAGGAAATTGTGATACAAAAAGGATTATATTATTTACTTATGAGCATACAAATTATAAGATACAGATTTGAACCCAGGACTATTTAATTCCATAGTTTCCATGATATAATGTGGAAACCTAGACCTATTGTACCAAAAGCTCCAAGAGATAGGGTCTAACTATTGAATATTTTTCATTATTTTAAACATTAAAAACTTTATTTGGGAGGAATCTTCCACTAAATAAATTTTGGTGGGATATAAGTTCTAAAGGGAATACATATTCCCAGTTCACCTCCCCCTCCCAAAGTAATTGGAAGCAGATAAATTGCCTAGGCATTGCTAATCAAATTTATGCCTGGAACACCAAAACCAGAAAAAGGATGCAAAAACTAGAGAAAAATTAAAAATTTGTCATTGCAGTGTTGGTGACATTTCTAGTACAGCAACAATGATTGAATTAAAAGTCCAAGGGCTGTAGCAGGTGCTCAGGTGTGTACATAATGTACATAAATGAGCTACTTAATATTCTTTGAATACATAATATTTCTGCTTAAGCCATAATTGGGTTTTGTTGGTTACAACCAAGACCAAACCTTAATCATAATGTTTAAGATTTGGATATACTCTATAGATCTTGTGGCAGTATTTTCCTGAAACAAACAAACAAAAAGATAAGGCTATAGAATCTAAGAAAGGTCTTCTGATGGAGACTGAGAAGTCTCACAATCTGTCATCTGCAAACTAGAGCACCAGGAAAGCTGGAAGCATAGGTTAGTCCCACTCCAAAGGCCCTAGAACCAGGAGCGCTGATGTATGAGGGTAGGGGAAGATGGATGTCCTAGGTCAAGCAACGAGAGCAAATTCACACTTTCTCTGTCTTTTGTTCTATTCATGTCCTCAAGTAATGAAGCATCTTTACTCTATGATTCCAATGCTGATCTTTTCTAAAGACACCCTCATGGACACATCCAGAAATAATGTTTTACCAGATATCTGGGCATCTCTTACCTCAGTCAAGTTGACATATAAAATTAACCATCACAAGTGTTAACAAAACATATTATTGTTTACATGGAAACAACAATCCCATTTTTTTCCACACTCACATTTTATTGCTTTGTATGATGTTTCATTGAATGAGTGAGTAAAGAACCAGGTAAAATGGAATAAACATAGGTTTAAGGATAAATACAACTGACTATTAGAAAGCCTTGAGCTAAACTGCTGAGAATAGTAAAATAAAGTGTCTTTACTTTTCCAGCTACAAAGGATACAGTGTGTTATGAAGAGCTAGCTGCCAATGCCATGTATAGATGAAATAGTTCATCTACTGAGTGAGAAAAATGGGGGTTATGTAATAGAGATTCTCCTGCATCAAAATACCATTTAAAATAATGTCATATCACCAGTAGAACTCCTTCTAATTTGAGTAGCATCTATACTATTAAAATATTAAATAGGAAGTTGTGTTTTCTTCTGGTTTTGAAAGTTACTTACAATAAATTGGGCAAACTAACTTCTGTCATTGACTGATGATTCTTCAGACCAAATATTAAAAGTTATTTAACATCAGTCTCTTTATGCCTCAGTTTCCTCATCTGTGAACTGGAATTAATAGTAATCCTTCCTTCATGGGTATGTAGAAGGATTAAATGAACTAATATATATAATACCTAGAACAGTGCCTGGTACCTAAGAGTGCAGTGCAGAGCCTGTGTGACTGAATGTAGCCACTCACGCACTGCACACCAAGTCTACAGAAGGATTGAGAACACTTTTTGGAGCACAAATAAACATATTAGATTGCAGGTACATTTACTATGAAAAATGAAAACCACTGTGGGAGTGTTTACTACTTTAGTTAGACATATTAGAGTCTATTTATATGGAGTTGAGAAGCATTGTCCAAATTAACTGATTGAGGCTTAATTTTAGAATTTGAAAAAGATAACATTTTCTTAGTTTCTACATTAGTTCACCTGTTCATATAATGCTACTTTTATTACCAAATACTATTTTTTAGTATATTTTTATGAACTTTTTTGAATTTTTTGAAACAGATACTAAGAAGTTCCTCTCCAATCCCAAGTGGTTTTTAATGCTTGATTTTTCAAAGTCTTTTGACATTTTTTTTTTTTTAAGATTTTATTTATTTATTTGTCATAGAGAGAGAAGCGAGAGTGAGCACAGGCAGACAGAGTGGCAGGCAGAGGGAGAAGCAGGCTCCCTGCCAAGCAAGGAGCCCGATGTGGGACTCGATCCCAGGACGCTGGGATCATGACCTGAGCCGAAGGCAGCTGCTTAACCAACTGAGCCACCCAGGCGTCCCGTCTTTTGACATTTTTTAATAAACTTTAGGCCTCTGTACTTTTCTTTTTCTATATTTACCTAAAGTAGAACCTCAAATTCATTTCCTTCTTTTTCCATTTATGTGCACAATTTTTAAATATAAATCACCAGCACTTCAATTACATAATCTCTCATGAAATAAAGTATTGTCTTATTCATAGATTCTGTCTGCCAGTGTAGGATTCTTACCTCCATGAATGGCCTCTGTGTATCCCAACACCCAATTTACCCTTTCTTCACATGAGACTACAATAATTTTAAAGAATTTATTTTTATACTTCTTTAGGTGCCTTTTCTTAAGTTCCTATGTATTTGCTCAAAATAAGAGCCAAATCAGTCAGTGAGTTTTTAATTATTTCTCTTCTGGGCTTCGCCTCCTGAACAGATTCTAAGGAACAGTGAACTGTTTTCAGTCAAGCAGCAGAAACAAGAAAGAGGCGGAACAAATTCTTGGCTTATCCAATTACTGGATGATTCTAAAGACTAGTTCACACCAGTACATTCACAAGATCACTATGGAGATACATGAAAGGAAATGGTGTCAAAAGAATATGGCCATATCTTGTGCAAGGGAATGAAATCTTCACAGAGTGATACTTACAGATAAGCTAGGAAATCTAGAAAGATGACTTGAGACCTTATTTCTCATTCATTGAGATGTGCGAAAGTAAGCCTCTGGCAAGTCAGACTTGATTACAAAAGGAATCCCTGAACACATAGACATCATATTTCCTTAGGTGATTAGAATTTCCTGAGAGAGTTAGTATCTTAAAGTGAAGGTCACAGGTCCCATTAATGGCCTCTCCAAAGACACTCTGTCTTCCAGATTCTCATAAGTAGTCCTGCTCTCTGCCCTTTCAGGTTTGGTGGTTGCCAGCTCTGGTGAAGGCACTATCCCCTGTGGCTTCCTTATACCATGTCCATATTTTTATAAATATGTCCTCCTCTAAACTCTTCCACTAATGATCCAATTCAAGTGTGCTCTTCCTGCTGAGACCCTGACTAATAAGGCTGGTTTTAGAATAAGGCTCATCTAGAATTCTGGCTTTGGGATTCATTGGCTGATAACCTTGAACAAGTGACTAAGTCTCTTGAGTCTCACATATCTCATCTAAAAATTAAAATAGTAAAAGCATTCTCACGATGATGGATTTAAATTAAATGAGATTACATAGGTAAAATGTTTGGCATATTGTTTGATGCATCATAAGTACTCATTTCATTTCATTTCTTGCCTCTTTCTTAACCATTTACACGATTGGTTATGTATGCCATGAAGAACTGATGGGTCAGGGAGGGTTTGCCAAGAGAAGGAAAGTTTCAAAGAACTTTTTTTACCCTGCTACAATTATGAATATTGTAAGCTAATAATTGACTTTTAACTCTAAACCAGTAATTTTATCATCTTTATACTGAATCTTAAGGTCTAAGATTATGTTTTTGTGTGTCCATGTGCATATATGTTTGTGTGTAACAAAAAGAACATTAACATGTATGTATCTATTTGAGTGTATGTGTTAGATGTTTACATTACAGAAAGAAAGCAGTGTTTTGTAACCAAACAAAAAGAAAAGAATGGAATAAAATCAATAGTCTTTCTTTATTCCAAAGCATTCCATGATGACGGGAGCTAAGATGGCAATGTAGTAGGAGGCTCATTTAGTCTCTGGAACACAATTAGATAACTATGAAAACATTCTAAACACCCCAGAAATCAACCAAAGCATTCCCCTTTCCTCTCCACACGTCACTATTGTGAAGTTGTGTTGCACATGCACATACTCACACAGAAACACTAATATTCATAAAAATGAAGCACTGTATTTTTTGTTTGTTTGTTTTACCATGGAGGAGTATATGAATGAGATCCTACCACCTATTAAGTTATTCTGTTGATATTTTTTCACCGGATAATTATTTTTTTTTCATTTTTTTAGAACATAAAGACATGTTATTTATTTCTAATTGTTATTCTAGTCCATAAAATTGATGCATTGTAATTAGTATTTATTTCTCCATATATGCATATTTCCTCCAGTTTTTTGCTAATAGAGTGCTTAATAAGAACTTTGCGTAAATGTGTAGTTTCTGCAGGTATATTATTAGAAGTAGAATTCTTGGGTAAAAGGATATGAGTATTTTAAGTTTTGATTGACATTTCCAAATTGTCTTTTTAAAGTTCTCTTAAATTATACTTTTAATACTAGTGTAGGAATATGTTAATGTTTCCATACGTGTTTTGAATCATAAATATAATCACTTTTTAAGTTTGTGTCCATTTGAGTGAACAACGTGTCTTTTTAAATTTTAAATTGCATTTGATTATGTCAATATATTCATATACTAATTGTCTTTATTCTTCTATGAAATGAATATTCATCTCCTTTGTCTCTTTGTTGGCCCAGTTTTGATATTTGTATTAACTTACAGGAGACCTTTACATGTTATGAATAAATCTTTGCTCAAAAATTTCCAATCCTTGCTTGTTTTTTTGACTCAGTTTATATTTTTTGTGCTGATGTTTTAAATTCCCATACGTTCAAATTTGTTGATTTTGTTTTTAGATTTCCAGATCACATATTTTGTTTGGTAAGTCATTCCTTGAATAAAGTTGTCTTTTTTCCCCCTCCTACATTAATCTTCTTTGAAACTCTACAGTAGTATTCTAAACACAATTCTGTAGCAGGTATATGTTTACTGAAAGAGAGATATAATGTAAAATGCAACAGATCAGGAGTCTCTGGTTGATACATAAGAGGTCTTAGAAAATATTTCTGGAATAAATGGAATATGATAGGCTTTGTTGCAAACAACCAAGAGTTTGTTATTAAGCTTTAATCGGTGTGACCTTGATAAATCATTCTATTTCTGCATTATTCATTTTTAAATGAAATAATTATTCATATCACGATCTTAAAACACATGGTTTTGGAATAAAACTGTTCAAAAAACAATATTTCATAAATTCCTGATATGGAAAAAAGTAAATAATAAAGTTACTTGGTTGAAGAAAATGATTGTGGGTGGGTAGCAAGTGGAAAACACTGGAGATCTCACCGCCATTCCCTTTTCCATCCTGCAACAGTCTTTAAGGCATCTCTGTAGAAACCTCAAAGTTCTTCAGAGCCTATTTTCAAAATACCTGTTATTGGGGCACCTGAGTGGCTCAGTGGGTTAAGCATCTGCTTTCAGCTCATCTTGGGATCCTGGGATTGAGTCCCACATCAGATCCCTGCTCAATGGGGCATCTGCTTCTCCCTCTCCCTCTGCTCCACCCCAACCCCACTCGTGCTCTCTATCAAGTGAATAAATAAAATCTTAAACAAAAAAACAGAAAACAAAAACAAAGACCTGTTGTAAATTGGTGATTTCTAAAGCCAATGCTAAGGGTGATCTAGAAGTGTTTAGGAATAAAATATTAGAACTTCCACTTATAAAGAGCATCATTAATGAGATTTCAGTCCTTTGGCATGTTTTATAATGCACACAAAATATTAGTATAAGACACAGGTTTATAATGTAAATATATATATTGGAGTGTGTATCTTTTTAGTCAACTCTAGGTACAAGATTCTGGGTATTTGAATACTATATCCCATTTCTGCATTAAGTACTATGAAATTAAACAAATGAACAAATAAAATATCTAACAGATATTTCTAAATCTCCAGGAAAGGAGCCCCTATGTAATATGGAAGATAATTTTTGCTTAACTGAAAACAACTAGAGACCCTAGGTATGTGAGTCAACGGAATGATACAGACCATATTGTCCATGGTATGTAAGTCACAGAGTACATAAATATTTAGGATTGATCAATAGGTGGAGGCTGGTGCAGGCCAAAAATGGTGTTGGATATTTAAAAAGAATTTGGTACTTGATATGAATATCAACAGACCAAGAATATTCAAGAAACAAGAAAAAGAGTAGGAAGGGTACAGGAACTATTAGGAGTAGAGCCAGAGAAGCAGGAATATACTTGAAAATGATATAGGACAGGAATTGAATATTTAATGTTATTTATTTTCAGGATAAGGATAGATATATCAAAGAGCAGAGTATAAAGCCAATGACTCACAGTTTCACTTCTTTAAAATCCCTTCACTTAAAAAAATTCATTTTATCTCAGTTGCATGAAAGGAGAGATACATTTTACTTGAATTCATGTGTCATTTAGCTCCTAAGAGAGATATTTAAGGACATGGTCTGTAATGAGTATCACTTTTTCCTGAAGGTGTTTACTTTCAGGAGACAATTTGAGGAACCAGATTAGAGAAGAAAGGTCAGTTAGATCATGACAAGATACAGGGTAAGTGTTTCTAATTTGGATTGGGAAGACAAAATGAGCTTTTATTGGAGCTTTTTTTACTCAAGATTTGAATTAAGAATAGACCAAAATTTCATCCACCATAGTTTTAATTATTGGGGGCAAATTTGATAAAGTCTTTTGAAATTGATAAAGGGGAGAGCTAATATAGGAAGTAAATATTTTTTATTCTACTAGTCTCTTATGATTTTTAGGTATTTAGTTTATTCAATGCAGAACTACCTGCTGGATCTTGTAGAAGAAAAGGGAGAGATCATGGGTGATTATGTAAAGGTCTCCTTGTTAATATTCTTTGAAGTTGTCCTCAGGTTCTACCAATGACACAAAGTCTTTCTTAACAATTTCAAACAATAAAATGTTTGCCATTTCCCTGACTATAGCATTTAATTGTTATCTTCATGACCATGGACCTTCAATGGGTTTCCAATTTTAAACCACGTGAATAGTTCCATGGTGAATTCATCTCAAGCTACAGAGGTGCAGAAAGTGGGTCATAACAGCATTACAGTGTGCTGTTTCCCTGCCACCCTCTCATTAAAGGGTTTCATCTCCATTTGTGGAACTCATTTGACACTTATTAAATGGACCTTAGGCAAATAATGTTGATGCTTGTATAAACCCTTGTATATCTTGGGTAAAAACAACTCTGGCTTTCCTATTCCAAGATATTGAAGCTTCTTAAAAATGTCAACTAAGAGTTAAACAACTTACATGATAATTTCTGAAAACTGCAACTCAAAATTACTATAAAAATTCTAGTAGCTTGGTGGAGGAGTCATGATGGCGGAGAAGTAGCAGGCTGAGACTACTTCAGGTAGTGGGAGATCAGCTAAATAGCTTATCTAAAGATTGCAAACACCTACAAATCCAACGGGAGATTGAAGAGAAGAAGAACAGCAATTCCAGAAACAGAAAATCAACCACTTTCTGCAAGGTAGGACTGGCAGAGAAGTGAATCCAAAGCGACGGGAAGATAGACCGCGGGGGGAGGGGCTGGCTCCCGGCAAGCGGCGGAGCAACTGAGCACAAAATCGGGACTTTTAAAAGTGTGTTCCGCTGAGGGACATCGCTCCAGAGGCTTAACTGGGGTGAAGCCCGGGCAGGGTCAGCGCGGCCTCAGGTCCCACAGGGTCACAGAAGGATCAGGGGAGTCTGAGTGTCGCAGAGCTTACCGGTATTAGAACAGGGAAGCCAGCTACAGAGACAGAGCCGAGGAGTGAGCTCTAAACTCAGGGTTACCTTGAACCGGTCGCAGGCTCGGTCAGCTCGGAGCGCGGCCGGAGGCCAGGGTGACGGGACTCATTGGGCGCTGTTCTCTGAGGGCGCACTGAGGAGTGGGGCCCCGGGCTCTCGGCTCCTCCGGGCCGGAGACCGGGAGGCCGCCATCTTCACTCCCGTCCTCCAGAACTCTACGGAAAGCGCTCAGGGAACAGAAGCTCCCGAAAACAAACCCAGCAAACCCGAGCAGATTACTCAGCCCAGCCCTGGTAAGGGCGGTGCAACTCCGCCTGGGGCAAAGACGCTTGAGAATCACTACAACAGGCCCCTCCCCCAAAAGATCAACGAGAAACCCAGCCAGGACCAAGTTCACCTGCAAGGAGTGCAGTTTCAATACCAAGGAGAGCGGCAGAATTCCAGAGGAGAAGAAAGCAAAGCATGGAACTCATGGCTTTCTCACCATGATTCTTTAGCCTTGCAGTTAATTTAATTTTTTTTTCTCTTTTTCAATTTTTTTTCTCTTCTTCAGCTAAATTTTTTAAACTTTTACCGTTTTCTTTTTTTAACGTTTTTAAAATAGTTTATGTAATATATATATATATATTTTTTCCTTTTTATATTTTTTATCGGCTTTCTTTTTTTAATAGTTTCTTTTTTTTTTTTTCTTCTTCTGAACCCCTTTTTTATCCCCTTTCTCCCCCTCACGATTTGGGATCTCTTCTGATTTGGCTAAAGCATATTTTCCTGGGGTTGTTGCCACCCTTTTAGTATTTAACTTGCTCCTTCATATACTCTTATCTGGACAAAATGACAAGGCGGAAAAATTCACCACAAAAAAAAGAACAAGAAGCAGTACCAAAGGCTAGGGACCTAATCAATACAGATATTGGTAATATGTCAGATATAGAGTTCAGAATGATGATTCTCAAGGTTCTAGCCAGGCTTGAAAAAGGCATGGAAGATATTAAAGCAACCCTCTCAGGAAATATAAAAGCCCTTTCTGGAGAAATAAAAGAACTAAAATCTAACCAAGTTGAAATAAAAAAAGCTAGTAATGAGGTGCAATCAAAAATGGAGGCTCTCACTGCTAGGATAAATGAGGCAGAAGAAAGAATTAGCGATATAGAAGACCAAATGACAGAGAATAAAGAAGCTGAGCAAAAGAGGGACAAACAGCTACTGGACCACAAGGGGAGAATTCGAGAGATAAGTGACACCATAAGACGAAACAACATTAGAATAATTGGGAATCCAGAAGAAGAGGAAACAGAGAGGGGAGCAGAAGGTATATTGGAGAGAATTATTGGAGAGAATTTCCCCAATATGGCAAAGGGAACAAGCATCAAAATCCAGGAGGTTCAGAGAACCCCCCTCAAAATCAATAAGAATAGGTCCACACCCCGTCACCTAATAGTAAAATTGACAAGTCTTAGTGACAAAGAAAAGATCCTGAAAGCAGCCCGGGAAAAGAAGTCTGTAACGTACAATGGTAAAAATATTAGATTGGCAGCAGACTTATCCACAGAGACCTGGCAGGCCAGAAAGAGCTGGCATGATATATTCAGAGTACTAAATGAGAAAAACATGCAGCCAAGAATACTATATCCAGCTAGGCTATCATTGAAAATAGATGGAGAGATTAAAAGCTTCCAGGACAAACAAAAACTGAAAGAATTTGCAAATACCGAACCAGCTCTACAGGAAATATTGAAAGGGGTCCTCTAAGCAAAGAGAGACCCTAAAAGTAGTAGATCAGAAAGAAACAGAGACAATATACAATAACAGTCACCTTACAGGCAATACAATGGCACTAAATTCATATCTCTCAATACTTACCCTGAATGTTAATGGGCTAAATGCCCCAATCAAAAGACACAGGGTATCAGAATGGATAAAAAAACAAAACCCATCTATATGTTGCCTACAAGAAACTCATCTTAAACCCGAAGACACCTCCAGGTTTAAAGTGAGGGGGTGGAAAAGAATTTACCATGCTAATGGACATCAGAAGAAAGCAGGAGTGGCAATCCTTATATCAGATCAATTAGATTTTAAGCCAAAGATTATAATAAGAGATGAGGAAGGACACTATATCATACTCAAAGGAACTGTCCAACAAGAAGATCTAACAATTATAAATATCTATGCCCCTAACGTGGGAGCAGCCAACTATATAAACCAATTAATAACAAAATCAAAGAAACACATCGACAAGAATACAATAATAGTAGGGGATTTTAACACTCCCCTCACTGAAATGGACAGATCATCCAAGCAAAAGATCAACAAGGAAATCAAGGCCTTAAATGACACACTGGACCAGATGGACATCACAGATATATTCAGAACATTTCATCCCAAAGCAACAGAATACACATTCTTCTCTAGTGCACATGGAACATTCTCCAGAATAGATCACATTCTAGGTCCTAAGTCAAGTCTCAACCGGTATCAAAAGATTGGGATCATTCCCTGCATATTTTCAGACCACAATGCTCTGAAGCTAGAACTCAATAACAAGAGGAAATTTGGAAAGAACCCAAATACATGGAGACTAAACAGCATCCTTCTAAAGAATGAATCGGTCAATCAGGAAATTAAAGAAGAATTGAAAAAATTTATGGAAACAAATGATAATGAAAACACAACGGTTCAGAATCTGTGGGACACAACAAAGGCAGTCCCGAGAGGAAAATATGTAGCGGTACAAGCCTTTCTCAAGAAACAAGAAAGGTCTCAGGTACACAACCTAACCCTACACCTAAAGGAGCTGGAGAAAGAACAAGAAAGAAACCCTAAACCCAGCAGGAGAAGATAAATCATAAAGATCAGAGCAGAAATCAATGAAATAGAAACCAAAAAAACAATAGAACAAATCAATGAAACTAGGAGCTGGTTCTTTGAAAGAATTAATAAGATTGATAAACCCCTGGCCAGACTTATCAAAAAGAAAAGAGAAAGGACCCAAATAAATAAAATCATGAATGAAAGAGGAGAGATCACAATGAAGACCAAAGAAATACAGACAATTATAAGAACATACGATGAGCAACTCTACGCCAACAAATTTGACAATCTGGAAGAAATGGATGCATTCCTAGAGACATATAAACTACCACAACTGAACCAGGAAGAAATGGAAAGCCTGAACAGACCCATAACCAGTAAGGAGATTGAAACAGTCATCAAAAATCTCCAAACAAACAAAAGCCCAGGGCCAGATGGCTTCCCGGGGGAATTCTACCAAACATTTAAGGAAGAACTAATTCCTATTCTCCTGAAACTGTTCCAAAAAATAGAAACGGAAGGAAAACTTCCAAACTCATTTTATGAGGCCAGCATCACCTTGATCCCAAAACCAGACAAGGATCCCATCAAAAAAGAGAACTACAGACCAATATCCTTGATGAACACAGATGCAAAAATTCTCGCCAAAATACTAGCCAATAGGATTCAACAGTACATTAAAAGGATTATTCACCACGACCAAGTGGGATTTATTCCAGGGCTGCAAGGTTGGTTCAACATCCGCAAATCCATCAATGTCATACAACACATTAATAAAAGAAAGAACAAGAACCATATGATACTCTCCATAGATGCTGAAAAAGCATTTGACAAAGTACAGCATCCCTTCCTGATCAAAACTCTTCAAAGTGTAGGGCTAGACGGCACATACCTCAATATTATCAAAGCCATCTATGAAAAACCCACCGCAAATATCATTCTCAATGGAGAAAAACTGAAAGCTTTTCCGCTAAGGTCAGGAACACGGCAGGGATGTCCGTTATCACCACTGCTATTCAACATAGTACTAGAAGTCCTAGCCTCAGCAATCAGACAACAAAAGGAAATTAAAGGCATCCAAATCGGCAAAGAAGAAGTCAAACTATCACTCTTCGCAGATGATATGATACTATATGTGGAAAATCCAAAAGACTCCACTCCAAAACTGCTAGAACTTGTACAGGAATTCAGTAAAGTGTCAGCATATAAAATCAATGCACAGAAATCAGTTGCATTTCTCTACACCAACAACAAGACAGAAGAAAGAGAAATTAAGGAGTCCATCCCATTTACAATTGCACCCAAAACTATAAGATACCTAGGAATAAACCTAACCAAAGAGACTAAGAATCTATACACAGAAAACTATAAAGTACTCATGAAAGAAATTGAGGAAGACACAAAGAAATGGAAAAATGTTCCATGCTCCTGGATTGGAAGAATAAATATTGTGAAAATGTCTATGCTACCTAAAGCAATCTACACATTTAATGCAATTCCTATCAAAGTACCATCCATTTTTTTCAAAGAAATGGAACAAATAATCCTAAAATTCATATGGAACCAGAAAAGACCTCGAATAGCCAAAGGAATATTGAAAAAGAAAGCCAAAGTTGGTGGCATCACAATTCCGGACTTCAAGCTCTATTACAAAGCTGTCATCATCAAGACAGCATGGTACTGGCACAAAAACAGACACATAGATCAATGGAACAGAATAGAGAGCTCAGAAATAGACCCTCAACTCTATGGTCAACTCATCTTCGACAAAGCAGGAAAGAATGTCCAATGGAAAAAAGACAGCCTCTTCAATAAATGGTGTTGGGAAAATTGGACAGCCACATGCAGAAAAATGAAATTGGATCATTTCCTTACACCACACACGAAAATAGACTCAAAATGGATAAAGGATCTCAATGTGAGAAAGGAATCCATCAAAATCCTCGAGGAGAACACAGGCAGCAACCTCTTCGACGTCAGCCGCAGCAACATCTTCCTAGGAACATCACCAAAGGCAAGGGAAGCAAGGGCAAAAATGAACTTTTGGGATTTTATCAAGATCAAAAGCTTTTGCACAGCAAAGGAAACAGTTAACAAAACCAAAAGACAACTGACAGAATGGGAGAAGATATTTGCAAATGACATATCAGATAAAGGGCTAGTGTCCAAAATCTATAAAGAACTTAGCAAACTCAACACCCAAAGAACAAATAATCCAATCAAGAAATGGGCAGAGGACATGAACAGACATTTCTGCAAAGAAGACATCCTGATGGCCAACAGACACATGAAAAAGTGCTCCATATCACTCGGCATCAGGGAAATACAAATCAAAACCACCATGAGATATCACCTCACACCAGTCAGAATGGCTAAAATTAACAAGTCAGGAAATGACAGATGCTGGCGAGGATGCGGAGAAAGGGGAACCCTCCTACACTGTTGGTGGGAATGCAAGCTGGTGCAACCACTCTGGAAAACAGCATGGAGGTTCCTCAAAATGTTGAAAATAGAACTACCCTATGACCCTGCAATTGCACTGCTGGGTATTTACCCTAAAGATACAAACGTAGTGATCCGAAGGGGCACGTGCACCCGAATGTTTATAGCAGCAATGTCTACAATAGCCAAACTATGGAAAGAACCTATATGTCCATCAACAGACGAATGGCTAAAGAAGAGGTGGTATATATACACAATGGAATACTATGCAGCCATCAAAAGAAATGAAATCTTGCCATTTGCGACGACGTGGATGGAACTAGAGGGTATCATGCTTAGCGAAATAAGTCAATCGGAGAAAGACAACTATCATATGATCTCCCTGATATGAGGGAGAGGAGATGCAACATGGGTGGTTGAGGGGGTAGGAGAAGAATAAATGTAACAAGATGGGATTGGGAGGGAGACAAACCATAAGTGACTCTTAATCTCACAAAACAAACTGAGGGTTGATGGGGGGAGGGGGGTTGGGGGAGGGGTGGGCTTATGGATATTGGGGAGGGTATGTGCTATGGTGAGTGCTGTGAAGTGTGTAAACCTGGCGATTCGCAGACCTGTACCTCTGGGGATAAAAATATATGTTTATTAAAAATAAAATTTAAAAAAAAATTCTAGTAGCTTGAGAAAGAGGCAGCAAAACATAATCTAATAATAAAATATGGACTCTTGCTAAACAAAATATATAAAACCTAAACATTCTCATCAGAAATTACAAGGTAACTACCCAGACAAACAAAAACTAAAGGACTTCTTGACTATTAAATCAGACTGTAAGAAATATTAAATATTCCCTTGAGTGAAAAAGAAAGGCCAAAAGTGACAAAGACAGGAAAGGATCAGAAATTATTAACCTCCTATTAATTAGGAGGTTAATTAATTAGGAGGTTAATTAATTAACCTATTATTCCAGAAATAATAACAGAACAAGTAACAAAATGGCAATAAATACATATCTATCAATAATGACTCCAAATGTAAATGGAATACATGCTCTAATCAAAAGACATAACATATCAGAATGGATACAAAAACAAGACCTATCTACATGCTGACTATAAGCGATTCATTTTAGATCTAAAGACACCTGCACATTGAAAGTGAGGAGATAGAGAACCATTTATCATGCAATGGATGTCAAAAGAAAGCCGGAATAACAATGCTTATATTAGACAAACTAGACTTTAAAACAAAGACTGTGACAAGAGATAAAGAGGGGCACTATATCATAATAAAGCAGTCTATCCAACAAGAAGAATTAACAATGTAAATATTAATGTCCCCAAATTAGGAGCATACAAATATATAAAATGATCAATAACAAACGTAGAGGAACTCATTGATAATAATATAATAATAGTATGGGACTTTAACACCCCACTTACATCAATGTACAGATCATCTTAAACAGAAAATCAGCAAGGAAACAATGGCTTTGAATGACACACTGGATGAGATGGACTTAACAGAGCTATTCAGAACAGTCCACCCTAACCCAGCAGAATACACACACATTCTTTTCAAGTACACATGGGACATTCTCCAGAACAGATCACATAATCAGACCTCAACAAATACAAAAAGACTTAAATCATACCATGCATCTTTTCTGATCACAACCTTATTTAACCTGAAGTTAACCACAAACAAACAAACAAAACCTGGAAAGACCACAAATACATGGAGGTTAAACAACATGCTACTGAACAATGAATGGGGCAACCAAGAAATCAAAGGACAAATTTAAAAAGAAAAATACATAGAAACAAATAAAAATGAGAACAGAATGATCCAAAACCTTTGGGATGCTATAAAAGTGGTTCTAAGAGGGAAGTATATAGGAATGCAGATCTACCTTAAGAAGCAAGAAAAAGCTCAAGTAAACAACCTAATTTTACACCTAAAGGAGCTAGTAAGGGAACAACAAATGAAGCTTAAAGCCAGCAGAAAAAAAGCAGAATAATACAGATTAGAGCAGAAATAAATGATAAAGAAACTAAAAAAATAAAAAATAAATAAAATAAAAGAGATTAATGAAACCAGGAGCTAGTTCTTTGAAAAAAAAAAATATATATATATATATATATATATATATATATATATATATATATATATATATATAAACCTCTCACCAGACTTGTTAAAAAGAAAAGAGAAAGGACCCAAATAAATAAAATCACAAATGAGAAACAACCAACACCACAGAAATGCAAACAGGTATAAGAGAATATTATAGAAAACAATATGCCAACAAATAAGGCAATGTGGAAGAAATGGATAAATTCCTAGCAACATATAAACTATCAAAACTGAAAAAGAAAGAAACAGAAAACTTGAACAGACAATAGTTAGCAAAGAAACCAAATCAGTAATCACAAACTCCCAATAAATGAGAGTCTAGGGTCAGATGGCTTCACAGTTAAATTCTACCAAACATAAAGTGTTAATACCTGTTTTTCCTCAAACTATTCCAAACAAATTGAAAAGGAGGGAAAACTTCCAAATTCATTCTATGAGGCCAGCATTACCCTGACACCAAAGCCAGATAAAGACTCCCCTAAAAATGAGAACTACAGGCCAATATTCCTGACGAACATGGATGCAAGAATTCTCAATAAAACACTAGCAAACTGAATCCAGCACAATACATTAAAAAAAAAAATCATTCACAATGATCAAGCTGGATTTATTCCTGGGTTGTAAATGTGGTTCAATATTCACAAATTGATCAATGTGATACACCATATTAACAAAAGAAAGGATAAGAACCAAATGATCATTTTAATAGAGGGGAAAAAATTTGATAAACTACAACATCCACTCATGATAAAAACCCTCAACAAAGTAGGCTTAGAGGGAATGTTCCTCAACATAATAAAGAGCATCTATTAAAAACCTGCAGCTAATATCATCCTCAGTGGGGAAAACTGAGAGTTTTCTTCTATGGTCAGGAACAAGACAGGGATATCCCTCTCACCACTATTATTTAACATAGTACAGGAAGTCCCAGCCACAGCAATCAGACAACAGAAAGAAATAATGGCACCCAGATGGGCAGAGAAGACATTAACCTTTCACTATTTGCAGATGACATGATACTTCGTATAGAAAACCCAAAAGACTCCACCAAAAAATTGCTAAAACAGATACACAAATTCAGTAAAGTTGAAGGATACAAAACCAACATAGAGGAATCTGTTGCATTTCTATACACATATAGAAATATGTTATAAAGAAACAGCAGAAAGAGAAATTAAGGAGTCAATCCCATTTACAATTACACCAAAAACCATAAGATACCTAGGAATAAACTTAACCAAAGTGGTGAACAACTTGTACTCTGAAAACTAAGAACAGTGATGAAAGAAATTGAAGATGACACAAAGAAATGGAAAAACATTCCATTCCATGCTCATGGATTAAAAGAACAAATATTATTAAATGTCTCTACTACCCAAAACAATCTACAGATTTAATGCAATCCCTATCAAAATACCACCAGTATTTTTTAGAGCTAGAACAAACAATCCTAAAATTTGATTGGAACCACAGAAGAAGCCAAATAGCCAAAGTAACCTTGGAAAAGAAAAGCAAAGCTGGGGGAAATCACAATTTCGGACTTCAAGTTATATTACAAAGCTGAAGTAATCAAAATGATATGGTACTGGCACAAAAACAGATACACAGATCAATAGAACAGAATAGAAGATCCAAAAATGGCACAACGATATGGTCAATTAATCTTTTGACAAAGCAGGAAATAATACCCAATGGAAAAAAGACACAATCTCTTCAACAAATGGTGTTGGGAAAACTGGACAGCAACATGCAAAACAATGAAACTGAACTACTTCTTTACACCATACACAAAAATAAATTTAAAATGGATGAAAAACCTAAATGTGAGATATGAAACCATTAAAATCCTGGACGCAGGCAGTAACCTCTATGACATCAGCCATGGCAACTACTTACTTGATATGTCTCCTGAGGCAAGGGAAACAAAAACAAAAATAAACTATTAGGACTTCATCCAAATAAAAAGCTCCTGCACAGAGAAGGAAACAATCAACAAAACAAAAGGCAACCTATGGAATAGGAGAAGATATCTGCAAATGACATATCTGATGAAGGGATAGTATCCAAAATCTATAAAGAACTTATAAAACTCTATACCCCAAAAATGAATAATCCAATTAAAAATGGGAAGAATTCATGAATAGCCATTTTTTCCAAAGAAAACATATAGATGGCCAACAGCCACATGAAAAGATGCTCAACATCACTGATCATTACGGAAATACAAATCAAAACTATAGTGAGCTATCACCTCACACCAGGCAGAATGGCTCAAATCAACAACACAAGAAACACAGATGTTGGCAAGGATGTGAAGAAAGGGGAACCCTCTTGCACTATTGCTGGGAATGCAAACTGGTGCAACCACTCTGGAAAACAGTATGGATGTTCCTCAAAAAGTTAAAAATAGAACTATCCTAGGATCCAGTTATCACACTACTGACTATTTACTCAAAGAACACAAAAATATTAATTAAAAGGACTACATGCACCCTGATGTTTATAGCAGCATTACCTATATAGTCAAACTATGGAAACAGCCTAAGTGCCCATCAACTGATGAATGGGTAAAGAAGAAGTGGTCTAAATATACAATGGAATATTACTCAGCCATCAAAAAGAAAGAAATCTTGCCATTTGTGACAATGTAGATAGAGCTAGGGAATATTATGCTAAGAGAAATAAGTCAGTTAGAGAAAGACAAATACCATATGATTTCACTCACATATGGAATTTAAGAAACAAGACAAATAAGTAAAGGGTGAAAAAAGAGAAAGGCAAATCAAGAAATAGACTCAACTATAGAGAAGAAGCTGATGGTCACAGGAGGAAGGAGAGAAGGGTGAAATAGGTGATGGGGATTAAGGAGGGCACTTGCTGTTATAAGCGCCTGGTGTTGTATGGAAGTGTTGAATCACTATATTGTAAACTTAACTTGTATTACACAGTACATTAATGAACTGCAATTTAAATAGAAACTTAAAAAAATAAAATACATTCTGGAGAATGCTTTATATTCTAATTAGTTGGAAGTCAGATAGAAAATAGCTTATGAGAGTCTACTACATTTTCTTAAATAGTCTATGAATAAAGCATTTTTGACTGATACCCATGTATTTTTAGCAAATACATACAGAGAGATCTTTAAAGTCCCTGAATTAAAGGACTGATCATTAAGATTTGCCAGCATCAAAGGGAGTACTTGAGGGGTTTCAAACTGTGAGATATTGAAGAAGCTTTGTAGGATTTCATAGGTTCTTCCTAGGCCACTGTAAATGTTGATGGAGGAATTCCATTATCAAGCAGCCTTTCTCAAAGAAGATACTGGCCTGTGATGATTCCAACAGACTAGTCAGTGATTCTTGGGAATCAGCAACTTCACAGAAGAGTTGTATTTATAGCCATTTCTCAAATTTGAAATGTAAGTTAATATTATCTTCAGAAGGTTCTTAATAGCCTTTACATTCTTAAAATTGCCCATCTATTTCTGGGGCTTCATGGGCTAATTCATCCTCTCGTACACTTAATTTATAGGATAAACATTATCTTGGTATACATAGTTTCCTTTCATTTGCATGTTTTTATTTAGATTTGCCCAATTTACTTTCCTTGTTGTTATTTCTGTATTTTATAATATCCCTCAATCACACATAGGCAGAAATCTCTTAAGAATGACACGTAGGAGCACCTGGGTGGCTAAGTTGGTTAAACCTCTGACTTCACCTCAGGTCATGATCTCAGAGTCCTGGGATCCAGCTCTGTGTGAGGCTCTGCCACTCAGCAGGGAATATGCTTGCCCCTCTGTCCATCCCCCCACTTGTGCGTGCTTTCTCTCTCAAATAAATAAAATCTAAAAAAAAGTGACATGTAAAAATGATTATCATAATGTTGATTTAGAATGTCAACTTGAAGTGGTATCATATAGGTAAAGAGTAAACAGAAACATTAGTACAAATACAGAATTTCGATTTGTATTTGGGGTAAGAAGCAAATCTGGTGGTATGATGAGAAAAATATCAAGCAGTACTCTGATAAATCATAGAAGTTGGGCTACATTGTACTGGCTTTGCATTCAATGTTGGTCCCAAGTGAAGGTCCTCTTATGAAACATTATCAAAGACTACATGAAATCAGTGATATACTGCCATCATGTCTGAACAAAATACAGTGACCTCTTTGGTAAATCAATTGAGTTTTTATTCTAAAAGTACACAATAATACTTTCTAGTACAAAATTATGAACTTAATTGGTGAAGGTTAATAAGAAGAGACTACACTGCAGAGATAGCATTCAAATTTACCTTTGTTCAGGGAAGGAAAAGAAATATAGGGTGCATTCTAGTTAAAAATCTTAAGGGTCAGATGCAAAGAAGTGACAGATATTATGGTTAGAGGAAAAGGGGGATCACAAGATTGCACTATTAAATGACTTTTTTAAATGGTCCTATGAAATCAATGGCACTAGCAAGCTGTATGAAAGCACATTTTGTATACCAACAGATAATTTGTTTTATATTTATATGAAACCCCTGATATACAAAGCATGAATCAATTAATAACAATGTGTGGTACATATATGGCATGAAAGTACTCAATGGCATTTTATTCTTTCTATTAGAAAAGAAAATTCAGGGCGCCTGGGTGGCTCAGAGGGTTAAGCCTCTGCCTTCGGCTCAGGTCATGATCTCGGGGTCTTGGGATCGAGCCCCACATCGGGCTCTCTGCTCAGCAGGGAGCCTGCTTCCTCCTCTCTCTCTGCCTGTCTCTCTGCCTACTTGTGATTTCTGTCTGTCAAATAAATAAATAAAATCTTTAAAAAAAAAAAGAAAAAGAAAAGAAAATTCATTCATACTACTGAAGAATATCACTTTGTTAATGGGAATGGAAAAATTGTGTTTGGAGCTTTATTTATATTCCATTATGCACAGCAAGGAAGGGAAATTACATACAATTAAAAAAGGTGACGCTTAACATGCTAATTCACACACTGCTTTATTCACAGAGAATAGTTTGTACTCCATGCTTAACTTAAAAAACAGTGAAAATAGTAAGTGCGATCAAAGTTGAGCCACTCTGTCAATATGCATCCTATGTTCTTCGCCAAGAAATACACAATGAGTGTGTGGTAATTGACTAATGGTTTCCAAAGACGTTCATGTCCTAATCCTTGGAACTTGTGAATATGGTTCCTTACATGACAAAAGGGATTTTGCAGATGTGAGTGAATTAAGGAGCTTGAGGGAGAAAGATTACCCAGCTGGCTCCAATGAAATCACGAGGTTCCTTATTAGAAGGAGGCATGAGGATGAAAGTCACAGAAGCAGCAATGAAAACAGAGGACAGAGAGATGCCATTGCTGGAAAGGACCATGAGCCGAGGTATGCAGAGAGTCTCTTGAAGCCAGAAATGGCAAGGAATGGATCCTTCCCTAGAACTTCCAGAAGGAATGTGCTCTGGTCAAGATACCTGCACATTAGTTCCATGACTTTTCAGACCTCTAACCTCAGAACTGTAAGATCATACGTATGTGTTGTTTTAAGCCACTAAATTTGTGCTAATTTGTTGCAGGAGCAGTAAGATACAGAATGCAAGAAAAAAATCTGTATGCTGGCCATGGAGGGGAAGAGAGTTTACTTACTTTGACCTTTTGAAATGATGATCGCACTTTAATCTCTCTACATAATCCCGACACTGGCAGTGAAAACAATTTGTAAGTGCTCAACTGATATATCTTGCAATACATTTTGAAAAGCTCATGCTTATCACTTCAGGTTTGAAATCTCAAGATTGTAAATGTTGAGGATAGAACATTAAGACTTCTTATGATTAAATGCTAGTGAAAATTGCACTGTTCATGAACTCGGTTCCTTTTTAATATTTGTTCTTTGCCTTTACTCATCGGAGAAAGAAATCAACAACATATCCAGGACACACTTAAAAACCACATGTAAATGTAGCGACGGAGTTGAAATATTTTGCAAAGCCAAATGGCATAGGAAGGATGGACTGGAAAACAGTTTGATGCTACTTCCCAAATTAAAATATTGCGCCATCCAGCTTTCACATGTGAAATGCATTATGGAATGTCATCTTTTCCTAGTAACTGCTCTATTATACGTTGGTGCATATTTCATATAAACATACATAGAACTCTCTGTCACAATGTTATAATACCTGAGGTTTATTCTCTCTCATGGAGACAGGTTTTCTCTCTCAGGTGACACAGTTAGGGTTAGCACTCAAAATATTGCATTAAGTTCGTTTTTTAGTCAATAAAAGATGTGTTGAATTCAACAATACATACTAAAAATCAAACAACAGAATGCGTAGTGCAAAACACATGTCTTCTGCCACTATCCCACTATAATCAAGATTCATATCCCAAAGAGGTAATAACCTTTCATTCTTTTGGTAAACAGATTGGTTTTCATTCAATAAATAACATGCTTATAATCCTTTTTCTTAATTGTGTTTCCAGTTGTAGGTATTAAGTGACTTCCAGGTAGTAAGTGACTTCCTACTCAGAAGATGAAGAGTTCAGCTGTTATATAATATCCTCACTTACCCACCCCCACTCCCTAACATAGTTATTTTATGCTCTTTGTTGAAATAGTCAGTGTCTAAATTATTAAAACTAGCTAGAGTTCAGAACTCAGACAAATATTAACTTCCTTTTTGTGCAACTTTTAAATTAATTTATTTTTCCATTCTACTTAATAATGTTCTCCTGTTTGGTTATCTTCTTTTCCTATGAAGATATCAATAATTAATTCCCAAATTCTTTGACAATGCTCCAAATGTTTTAATACATTAAAAAGCATACAAAAGTGAACTCAAACTGGATCAAAAACCTAAATGTAAATGATAAAACTATAAAACTCTGAGAAAAAACAGGGGTAAATCTTCAGACCTTGAATATGACAATGATTCACTAACTATGACACCAAAAGTCTAAGTGACAAAAGATAAACAGGTAAATGGGACTTATAGAAATTAAAAAGTTTTGTGCTTCAAAGGACACTATCAGGAAAATAATCACCCCCAAAGAATGTTAGAAAATGTTTGCTGATCACACATCTGATAAAGGACTTGTTTCTAGAACAAATAAAGTAAACTTACAACTCGATAAAAAAGACAAATAATAAATTTTTAAATGGGAAAAGGATATAAATAGACTGTTTTCCAAAGAAGATACATGAATTGGCAATAAATGTATGAAAAGATGCTCAGTATCAGTAGTCAGCAGGGAAATAGAAATTTAAACCACATTAAGATACCATGTCAAGTTCTCTAGGTGACTATATGGTATGATAAAAAAAGAAATAACAGATGCTGGTGATGATATACAAAAAATGGAACCCTCATGAGCTACTGGTGGGAATATAAAATGGTATAGTCACACTGGAAAACAGACTTGTAGTTTCCAAAATGTTAATCACAAAGAGTGACCGTTTGATGCAGCATTTCTACTCCTAGGTTTATACCCAAGAGAAATGAAAAGATATGTATGTAAAACTTGGTACAGAAATGTTCATAGCAACATTAGTAATAGACAAAAGGTGGAAATAATGCAAATGTCCATCAACTGACAAAAAGATAACAAAATGTGCTGCATCCATACAATGGAATATTATTCAGCCATAAAAAGAAATGAAATTATACTATATGGTACAGCGTGGATTAACCTTAACAACATGCTGAGTGAAAGGTGACAAACACAAAAGATCACATATTTTATAATTTTATTTTTCTGAAATGTTCGGAATAGGCAAATCCATTGAGATAGAAAATAGATCCTTAGCTAGGGTTAGAATGGATGTAAAAATTGAGGGGTGGTTCATTTTGGGGGCAATGAAATGTTCTAACATTGATTCTAGTGATGGTTGCATAAATCCTTGAATACAAAAAATCCAGTGACTTTAATATTTAATGGTGCTAATGTATGAATTATATATGTGAATTATACATCAATAAAGCTGTTTCAAAAAAAAAAAAAATATATATATATATATATATATATATATATATATATATATATATAATCATGATTTCTGGAGACTTCTGTCTTCTAATTTGTATTGGATGGTCTCTCCAGGCCCAATGGTGAGCTATTATTCTGAAACTTCTTTGCACTTGAGTCTTTCCTTCTTTTCTCTCTTTCACTGGATGTCCTATTTTTTTCACCCCAGCTCTCCCTCTTTTGACATTTCCTCCATTGTTTTAGTGGAATATAACCTCTGGTAGATTACTAAGAATGGAATCATGGAAGATACATTTAGAAAAAAAATGTAAATCTCATAAAGTATTCATATGATCCTGACACTTAATGGACAGTTTGGGTGTGAATAATATTCTAGATTTGGCACCATCTTTATTCAAAATTTTGAGACCATTTTTCCATCATATTTCAGTTTTCAATGATATAGCTAAAAATTCCAATTTTTGCTTTTGATTGTTTGTATACTACTTTTTCCTTCCCAAGAAGCATTTAGAATCTTCTCTTTATTCTTGACAGTGAAATATTTAATGATTATGCATGTGTGTTTGCGTGTGTTTTATCGTTCATTATTCTGATTGTTCTGGTCCTTGGCCCTTTCCATACAGAAACTTATGTCTTTAATTCTAGAAAATATACTTGTAATTTTTCTTTGACTTTTTTTCTCAAGAATAATCTATCATTTTTAGTTAGGACACTATAATTTAGTAGGAGTGAAGGATAAAAAGTTAACTGAAGCCTGAACTATACCTCAAGTTATCTATTAAAAAGCTAGACACAGACTTTTCGGTGAAGATATCAACATTTCATTTCTTTCTTCAATGTGAAAAAAAGTATTATGTTTGGAAATATTGTTATCATCTTTTAAAAATATTAGCTAAAATCAGTGGTCTGTGGCTAATCTGAGAAAAAATAAAACAAAAAAACAAAACAAAAACCAATAACTGGTCTGTGGATGTTGTAAGTTTGAGAAGCATGGCCATAACCAGTGTTTCATTTCTCCCAGGGATTACAATGGCTTTTAAATGAGAGACAGTATTGTTTTACCTCTGTCTTGTGGCAAGAATTATATGAATTTTAATAGTGGCTATTTCTCACTGAGAATATTCCCAGCAACTAAAATTAACAAATGTGATGGAGCTCACCTCAGATGTAAATTAAGTTCTTATCTAATTCCTGATGTGACCAGCAAGTACACATCATTGAGTTACCGAATCTCAACAAGGAATTCTAGAAATGCCTGTGGCTAAGCACCCCCTGTATATGTGCTCTTGAAACATAGGCTTTTTGGCATTCTTTTAAATCACAAAAACTTCTCTCAAATTTTTTCTCTTATTGATCTCACTCAGATTCTATATAAGAAGCAAAAGATTCAAATCTTATTCACATCATGGTTTAAAAAAATACTTTAAAATTCAACTAATGTAGGAACTCCAAATAGCCCAAAGGGAATCTGAGATTTAGAAATGATTCTGTTTATTTTCTCATCATAGACATACGCACTGGACCCTTCAGGCCAAATTTTAGCCCTTCGAGCGCCCTCTTTTGTGACAACATCTCAGAAAATTCAAATGTCCTAGCATTGATTTGGTTTGCTCCTACTTGAGCTCAGTATTTGGAGTAACTGAACTCAGTATTTGGAATAAAGGTAGAAGAGCAGAGAGGTCAGGATGTTGCTGAGTTCTTCCAGTTTTCTCAGAAAGAGTAAGTCACCAGGAAAAATTTAGCATTTCAGAGTACCTGGAATGATTTTTTTTAAAGGATTTATTTATTTATTTGAGAGAGCGCACGGCAGGGGAAGGGGAGGGACAGAGGGAGAAACACACTCCCCTCTGAGGCGGGAAGCCCAATTCAGGGCTTGATCCCAGGACCCCAGGATCCTGACCTAAGCTGAAGGCAGATGCTTAACCAACTATGGCACCCAGGCACGCTGCTGGAATGATGTTTTTTTAAACATCATTTTAAATTTGCAAAATTTGCAAATTATAACACTGGGAAACAATATAGGGCACCCTATTTTTCCCAAATAGTAGTTACTTGTATAGTTTTCTTGAAAGCTATGCATTAAGGCTTTCTGGCCCTATTTTTTTCTTTTAGAGTGAGCTCTGTCTCTAAAAACCAACTGGAAATTGATGGGACCCTTGTTGCTTTATGGCACTAATGAATTCATGCTTCTGACTCTGTTTAACCCCAGGGCAGGCTGTAATACATGTGTATGTGGTGAAGTATATCTTTTGTTGCTATGTGTTGGTGAGCATTGGCTAGCTCTTGTAGACCCTGAGAATGCTGGCAACAAAATGTTTGAGACAATATAGCTTCCACACAGGGCCTTGCTGCTGGCCTGCACTGAGATGGGTCCCTTCTAGAACACAAACACAACATGTCCCTTACTACTAATCTAGTGAATGCATAATCTCTTTAGAAATATTTGGTTTGGGGGCTCCTGGGTGGTTCAGTCAGTTAAGTGTCTGCCTTCAGCTCAGGTTATGATCTCAGGGTCTTGGGATCAAGCCCTGCCTCAGGCTTCCTACTTCTCCCTCTCCCCTGCCCCTCTAATGACTAGTGATATTGAGCATCTTATCTCTTTCTCAAATAAATAAATACAATCTTAAAAAAAAAAAAAAAGAAAGAAAAAGAGCTACCTGGTTTGGAGGCATTTGGGTGGCTCAGTGGGTTAAGCCTCTGCCTACAGTTTATGGTCATGATCCCAGAATTCTGGGATTGAGCCCTGCATCAGGCTATCTGCTCAGTGAGGAGTCTTCTTCTACCTCACCCTCTCCCTCTGTGATCTCTCTTGCTCTGTCTCAAATAAATAAATAAAATCTTAAAAAAAAAAGAAATAATTTAGTTTGTATTCTTTTAGATGACAATATGCTATCAAGACTGAAAAGGCAAAAAATTGACAAAAATTTAGAGGGACTTTTCTTTCTCCCAACTCTAACAGATGTATAACAACCCTTTATCCCCTTCTAATGAGATGGCTGAAGGAAATGGAATTATGGTGGTAAAGAACTCTTAAAGGCAGATGGAACAAAGTTCATATTTTTTAGACTTGAGCTACTTAACTTCTCTGAGCCCATTTACTCAGTTACAAAACTGATCTATCAATGAATTTAAAATTGCTGTTAGACCATCAAGAGATACTATAAAGACAGGGATACTCAGAAGGTGCTCAACAAATAGTAGGTTTTTAAAAGGCAAGGAAACAGGATGACAGTATATAAAGGACTCTGCCCTGGGAATCAGAGAATGCCCACCTTTGGCACTGACCAGTTCTGATACTGCATAAAAGTCATTTTACATCTCTGGTTTTATTTCTCTTCTAACTGAGCTATTTAGGAGACAAGGAAGAGACCATTTAGACACCTAAACTGGGGCACCTGGGTGGCTCGGTTAAGTGCCCAACTCCTTGTTTTGGCTCAGGTTGTGATCCCAGGACTGTGAGATGGAGCCCTGCATTGGGCTCTACACTCAGCGTGGAGTCAACTTGAGATTTTCTCTCCCTGTCCCTCTGCCCCTCCCCTTGCACTCTCTCTGTCTAAAAAAAAAAAAAAAAGAAAGAAAAGAAAAAGAAAAGAAACAGGAAAAAAAAATCTTTAAAAAAATGCACCTAATCTAGCTCAAGCCAAAAAGAAAATTATTATGTCTTCCACTCTGAAGTGATAGATAAAATTGCAATCTCAAATTGATCTCGTTACAGAAGAGACTATGGTTCACATGGCTCACACTCATAAACATAATTCTTTGACAGTCATCCCAGGGCAAAAATATAATATAGCCAAGCTTTGTAGGGAGTTGGAGCTAGAAATTGAGAAACAGGAGTAATTTCTCAGTATTTTAGGTATTAGGACAGGTCTCATAACTCCACTTCTCTTTATGCTTTTGCTGAATCCGTCTTCCCATTCTCCCTCTCTAGGCTATTTTTTCTAAGCTTACTCATGGTTGGCATGACTTCTTTTACAACACTTGCTGCTCCATTATAATCATTGCACTTCAATTGCACTTCCCAGCACAGACTGACAACAGTGCTGATTATTACTGGAGGAAAAAGAATGGCTTATTCTACCCCATGCTCTAGATTCCCTTAAGTCAACTGTCCATCTTTAATCCACTATTGACAGAATGAAGTTGCAAGGAGATGATCTGTGGTTTCCTTTGCCGGTGGAGTGCTATTTAAGCTCTTAATATACAGTATATCATGGAAGTTTCTTGACAAGACTAGGAGGTGGTTGGTATTATATCAGGTTCACAATGAAGGAAACCGAGTAGCAAGAGATTTAAATAAGCATTTCCATGTTACATAGCTAAGGTGACATGTCCATTATTTGAACCCAAGCTTGGTTAATCCCAAAGCCCATGCCCTTAACCAATATTCTCTCCTGACTCTTCTCATTGGTAAAATAAGCCCAAATCAGGCTTTGGGGGTTTTGCTTGTTTGTTTGTTTGTTTGTTTGTTTTTAATTTTAGTAGGCTCCATGCCCAGAGTGGAGCCCAACAGGGAGCCCCAACTCCTGACCCTGTGATCAAGACCTGAGCTGAGATCAAGTCAGACACTTAACCAACTGAGCCACCCAGGTGTCCCCAGGCTCTTTTTCTAAGAGGCTATCTCAGTGCTGGAGTCATGACAGCTTCTGTCTGTTACTTTTACAAGTGGTTGGCTTCCCTGAAAGGATCTCCTTCATTCAGAAGTCACTCTACTTAAGACATCAGGGAGGGATATACTGAATGGCAAATATATGGGTAAATAGAGTGTGCTCCTCCCCAATCTCTTTTCCAGACACTATGTGTGGTCATGTGACTAAGCATGTTGTATCTTTGCTATTCTGTGGTATACTATACAGTATCCAGCTCCTATTAAATGGATACTGTACTTGAACTGTCTTCCTGGTCTATACTTATTTTTTGTTATAATGTTACTGATTGCTGAAATTTTCTTCATGATTCCATCCAGTTCTTTGAAGGCAGCTCATAGTTAATGAAACGCTGTCTATGCCCCAAAGCCACCTCCTGCCTCATCCACGGCTAGCCACACCTGCAGCAAGAACCCACCTCACCTGAAACCCCCAACTGCTGTCAATACTGTTAATCCCCCCCTCTAGGTTTGAATTTTTCAGGATAGTTATTCATATCTTTGAATCATTAAACAAAATAGTGTTGGTTAGCGAGGAATCCTGAGCAATATCTGTACAAGGAAACATTCTGCAGTTTGCATTGTTTGTGTGTTTTAATCTTGTTAATGAGAGCTCGCTGGTTCAAGAGTCAGAGACTGCATATAAATAGTATTTACATTACAAGTCATTTCTTTTAACTTTTATGATTTTTACAGATCTGGATGCACTAGTCAACACATTCCCATGATTTCATAAATGTCAAATAAGATTCATTTAATCAGTGCTGCTGGAGAGTTTCATTATTAACCCCTCATATTCAACTACATCATAGAAAAGCATACCACAGCAGAAGAGAAGACTCATTGCATGTCGGTGCCATATAAGAAAAGGATATTGCCTGCATCTGTGTGTTTAAATCTCAATAACAAGTACTACTACTATAAGTTCAAAGTGACTTAGTATGATTTTCAAAATACAACAAATGCCCCTGTACACGTGAATTTCAGAAATAAGGTGGCCAATAAAAAATAACCCTTCAAGTCCAATTTATACATACAATTTGCTTTAAGTATCAGGATGGATGTTGTATTCAGACACCCATTAGTACTAACCGGAGCAAAGGGCTTCTATCTCCCACTCTTATCCTGAATTCCGACTTTAGTATCAGAGACTGCGGTGGATGCAAATAGGCTGGAAGAGAGCAATCCTAGTCCCCTCAAGCCATTTCTTTCACTTAGGCATTTTACAAACATTTTTGAGAGGCTGCAATGGGTCAGGCATTTTTCTGGTTAAGACAGAATTGAACAACATGTGTCTTTTTGCCTTCATGAAATTTACAATCTGACGGGCAACAGCTATTACCCAACTGTACAGCACAGTATTGGTTAGATAAAAGAGAAAGTGGGAAAGAACTGGCCAAGAGAAGAGAGAAGGAAGAGGAAGTGTGTAGTGCCATATACATCAGTTTATGAGTTCAGATTATTTTATACAAAGGGATCAAAGGGCTCATGTGGGGAAATGGATGAAAATGAAACTTTCAAGGTTGGCAACAGTCCTGTCATAGAGGGCACCAGATGCTCAGATATGACTTTTTTTTTTTTTTAAAGATCTTATTTATTTGACAGACAGAGATCACGAGTAGGCAGAGAGGCAGGCAGAGAGACATGGGGAAGCAGGCCCCCTGCTGAGCAGAGTCTGATGTGGGGCTCGATCCCAAGACTCTGGGATCATGACCTGAACTGAAGGCAGAGGCTTAACCCACTGAGCCACCCAGGCACCCCTCAGATGTGACTTTTATCCGAAAGGCCACAGTGAAACTTGGAACAGAAACTCTTAATACTGACATGGTATATTGCCTGTTAAAAAAATATTTTCCCCCAGTTTTATTGAGAAATAATTGACATACATCAATGTGTAAGTTCAAGACATATAGCATGATGGTTTCATTTGCATGTATTATGAAATGATTATTGCAATAGGTTCAGCTAACCTCCAGCTTCTTGTATAGATCCAATAAAAAGGAAAAAAATTAAAAAGGAAAACAATTTTCTCTTTGTGATGAGGAATTTTAGGATTTACTCTCTTAACTTTCCTACATATTATATAGTAGTATTAGCTATAATCATCATATGTATATCACATCCCTAATACTTATTTACCTTATAACTGGCAGTTGTACCTTTGGACCACTTTCTTCCATTTCCCCCTCCCCCCACTCTCTGCCTCTGGTAACCACAAGCCTGATCTTTTTTTCTGAGTTTCATTTTGTTTTTAGATTCCACATATAAGTGAGATCATATGGTACTTGTCTTTCTCTGTCTGACATCTCATTTAGCACTATGTCCTCAAGGTCTATTCATCTTGTTGCAGATGGGGGGATTTATGGCTGAATAATATTCCACTGTGTGTATATACCACAACCGCTCTATTCACTCATCTGCTGATCAACACTTAGGTTGTTTCCATGTTTTGGCTATTATAAATAATGATGCTATGATCAATCATGGAGGATGCAGATATCTTTTCAAGTTAGTATTTTCATTTCCTTTGGATACATTCCCCCAAGTGGAATTGCTGGCATATGTTAGTTCTATTTTAAAGTTTTTGAAAACCTTCATACTGTTTTCCATAGTGGTCATACCAATGTATAATCCCACCAAATGTGCACAAGGGTTCCTTTTTCTCCACATTCATGCTAGCTTTTTAAATTATTTATTATTTCTTGTCCCTTTGATGATGATCATTCTAACAGGTCATTCTAACATGTGATATCTAATTGTGGTTGTAATTTGTATTTCCTCTAATGACTAGTGCTGTTGAGCATCTTTTCATATACCTTTTGGCCTTTTGTATATCTCTTTGTAGAAATGTCTGCTCAGGTACTTCGCTCATTTTTTAATTAGGTTATTTGTTTGTTTTTTTAACTATTGAGTTGAGTTCTTTATATATTTTGAATACTAACCCCTTATCAGATATACGGTTTGCAAATATTTTTTCCCATTCCCTAGGCTGTCTTTTCACTTTGTTGATGGTTTCTTTTTTTTTAAAGATTTTATTTATTTATTTGACAGAGAGAAATCACAAGTAAGCAGAGAGGCAGGCAGAGAGAGAGGAGGAAGCAGGCTCCCTGCTGAGCAGAAAGCCCGATGTGGGGCTCGAACCCAGGACCTGGGATCATGACCTGAGCCGAAGGCAGCGGCTTAACCCACTGAGCCACCCAGGCGCCCCATTGTTGATGGTTTCTTTTGCTGCTCAGAAGCTTTTTGGTCTGATACAGTCCCACTTCTTTATTTTTATTGTGTCACTTGTGCTTTGTCATATCGAAAAAAATTATTACCAAGACCCATGTCAAGGAGCTTTGTTCCCATGTTTTCTTCTGGGAGTTTCAGGGTTTCAGATCTTACACTGAAGTCTCTAATTGATTTTGAGTTAATTTTTGCATTTATATTAATATGCTAAAAATAACCATTGTCCTTTCAGCTATAAAAATCAAATTAAATTTTGTGTTTCTGCAGATTTCTGGTACTATTAGAGGACTTAAAAATATTTACTAAATGGAACCTGCATAAATTTAACTGGTATGATTCCCAATTCACCACCTGAGATTAGATAGGACAGATCATTTGGAATTAAAATATTAAAAAATGTTTGATATATTTAAAAAATTTTACTTTTGTCTAAGTCAGATACAGTATGAATTAAACGAGAGAAGAGGAAGAAATCGTTGAGTGAGAAGTAAGCATCCCTTATTTGTAATTCTTTATCTACTTCTTCTACTGCCTTACAATGTGAAGACTTTCATTCATTTATTCCTAAAGTAATTATTACATGTTAACTTGATTAACATGCTCCAGAGTAATTGTGATTTAAAACTCTATAAAAGTGAATTGTTATATAATCATTGAACGAAAATGCTGGGATTTCAGATACCTCAAAAACTTCACTCTCGTAAATTAATTAATAATTAATTCATTGTAATGGAATTTCAATTTTCACAACAGAGAACACCTTTGACTCTAACTATTCCCATATGATTTTATTAAAAATTCTGTCTTTAAAGCAGCTGGTCCACTATTCTGCAAATTCACTTCTCTAATCCCCAGAGACTACTGGCTTTCTAATAGTCTAGAATTTTATTACAATGAAATCAATGTTTCAGTCTATGTCAGAGAGATTTTTGCTGCTGATTTTGGAATATTCACCTTTTGAAATTTCACATTATAAACTATTTATCTCTAAAACCAAAGTGTGCATGCAAATGTAGAAGTCAAATTTTTGAATCAAGGAAACTGCCCTTAAATTTATTTTAATTTTATTTTATGGAATATGTAATTTCCAAGTTTCTCTATATAATAAAGATAAGAAAAAAATTTATTCATCTCACATATATACTTTGCTTTTTTCTTGCTAGTGATTGTCAATCTAGTGACAAAATTTGATTTTAGATAAAGTTCCTTTTATTTGAATTATGTTTCTAAGTAATCTAATTCTGTAATACTTACAACTTTTAAACTACATTTGGAAACTTAAATGAAAACCACTTATAAATAATTCATAGAAATTAGAATATCCTTAGAGCTGAATAGTTAGTACATTTATAAGCTTATAGGATGCAGCTGTAGCAATATTTTGTGTGAATTTATAGGCTATATGCATATACGAGAAAAAAATTAAAAGCTAAATTTTATTGAGCTAAACATCCATCCTTCAAATTCTAAAATTACTAGCAAATAATATCCACCCTAAAATTAAATGTGATAAAAAGAAAAATAATTTAAAATTTATGGGACACATGTATTTTGGGAGAGAATCAATGAAACCATAAGGTGGTTCTTTAAAAACAGCAAACAGTAACAAAAAAGGATAAACCTCTGACAAGAGGAGATTAAAGAAAAAAAAACATGAATAATAGCATGAAAGGGGAATTGTTATAGATGCTGTGGATAATATCACATATAATGGAATAAATTTATGGGAATCAATTTTAAAATGTTTATGAAATAAACGAATTTCAAAGCATATAACTCTTCCAAACTAACCTGAGAAGTTATAGAGTCTGAATAGTCAAAACAAAATCTAATATAAATAGTGATTAAAAGTTAAAAAGGATGTACATCTCCATGCTCACACAGTATTAACCATGAGTTCTATGAAACAGTTTAACATATAATTCCAACCCTGCCCTTATATTTCAGAATATCAAGGAAAAAAGGGATTTTTTTCAAATTATTTTATGAAGCCAGCATAATCTTGATACTAAAATTCAAAAAAACAGTGGAGTAATGGAAAATTGCCAGGCAATATTACTCATAGATTATAAATGCAAGCCCATTTAACTAAATATGAATGAGCCCAAGAAGACAATGTATAAAATTATAAGCATGACCTATGCTTAGTTTATTCAAGTTGCACATAATTGCATTAGCAAAAGAAGTCCAATGTATTTATGATACTAAACATTAAAGTGGAATGGTGTGGGGCACCTGGGTGGCTCAGTGGGTTAAGCCTCTGCTTTTGGCTTGGGTCATGATTTCAGGGTCCTGGGATCAAGCCCTGCATGGGGCTCTCTGCTCAGTGGGGAGCCTTCTTCCCCCTCTCTCTGCCTGCCTTCTGCTCTGCCTACTTATGCTCTCTCTCTCTCTGTCAAATAAATGAAGAAGATAAAAAAAAAAAAAGTGGAATGGTGTTGTCGTTTCAATATATGGACAAGAACCACATGATAAAATTCAACATCAGTTCCTTGTTAAAAAGAATAAAATAGAGAATAACTCTTTGTAGTACAAGGGAACTTCCTTAACCTGGTAGAGCTACAAAAATTTTACAGAAAAATTAAAATTATACTGTGATTTTGAAATTATTATTTCCTAGATTAGGAACAAGAAACAAGCCTATTATCATTTTAATTTAACATTAGTGAAGTAGTCAAATCACTAATGAAGGAATAAATAAAATAATAAAATGATATAATATAAATAAATATGATATTAATTTATAAATAAAATAAATTAGAAAGTAAGAAATAAGCTGTCATTATTTGTGGATTATATGATTGTCTACCTAAAGAACTATATGGAAACAATCCATGTATATTTGTATATTATTAGAGAGTTTGTATAAATTAGAGAGTTTGGCATTTTCTGGATATAAAATCAAAGTACAAAATCCAGTTGTACTTCAAAATGCCAGCAACAAAATCGTTTTAAATGCAGTAAGATAAATACTTTTTACAATACAATAAAATGTGATGTACCTAGAAATAAATCTAACAGTACAGGAAATGACTGTGGAGAAAATTTCAAAATGCTTGACATATATGAAAGGACCATAAGTGGAAAATTTTAAAATATGTGAATGTATGAATTTTCAGTACAATTCTGATAGAATTCATAGAACTTATGGTTTTTTCTTCTGCTCCTTAGTAAAGTGATGATAAAATGTCTTTGGTAATACAAAGATCTATTAAAAGGCAAGACTCTTGAAACTCTTGGAAAATTCTTAAGAGGCACTGCTGATAATTAGAAAGCAAAAATAATTAAGACTGTATACAATGGGGACAGAGTTAAAGAAACTAATCAAACACAGTGGAGGTTTTTATGTGAACATAAGTTTTCATTTCTTTGGGGTAAATGCCCAGGAGCACAGTTTTTGGGTTTTATGATAAGTGCAAGTTTAGTTTTTAAGGAAAAGGTGGACTGGTTCTAGAGTTGCTATCCCATTTTCCACTCCTACCACAAAGCATGAGTGATCCAGTTTCTCTGTCTCCTTGTCAAAATATGCTCGTCAACTATTTTCTATTGTATACATTCTGATACAGGTTTTAATTTGGATTTCCCTAATGCATAATGATGACGCACATTTTTTCATTTGCTAACTTTCCAACTATATATTTTCTTTGGTGAAATGTCTCTGCATGCCTTTTCAGAGGTTTTAATTGGATTGTTTATATTTTCACTGTTTAATTTTGGGAGTTCTTTCTAAGTTCCAGATGCTAGTTCTTTGTTGGATATGTGGTTTGCCAATACTTCCTTCCAATACATCTTGTCTTTGTCTCCTTATTAAATCCTTTCATCAAGTCAAAGTTTAGGTTCCAATGAAGTCCAATATGTCTAATTTTCCTTTTAATAACTATGTTTTGAATGTCCAGTCCAATAACTCTTCACCTAGCCAGGGGTCCTGAAGATTTTCTCCTAGGTTTTCTAAAGGCTTTATAGTTTTATGTTTTACATTTTAAATCTTTGATTCATATTAAGTAAATTTTTGTATGACGTATGTAACTTAACTTGAGAATCTTATTTCCCTCCTATTAGTCCAGTTATACTAACACCATTTATTGAAAAGCCCATCTTTCCTCCATTGAATTGGTTTTGTACCTTTGTCAAAATAAAATGGGCAAATTTGTATGCAATATTTCTGGGTTTTCTATTCTACTCTATGCTTTATGAGTCTATCCCACCACAAATACCACAGTCTTGAATAATGTAGCTATATATAATGTGCTATATATGTTCTATATATTTATATTAAATGTGTATATATACATTTATATATACATACATATATAATAATAATATAGATAAAATGGAGTCTAGACTGATTGCTTCTGACTTTATTTTTCCTTTTCAAAACTGTTTTAACTATAGATCCTTTGCCTTTCCATAGAAACTATTCTACATTTACAAAAATCTTGGTGAAATTTTGATATGACTTTTGTTATGTCTGCCCATCAGTTTGAGAAAAATTGACATTTTTACTATGCTGTGTCTTCCAATCAATGAATATGGTAGATCTCATCATTTGTTTAGATCTTTGATTTTTTCTTAGCATTGTATAGTTTGCAGCATATAATTTCTGTATATCTTTGTTAGATTTATACCCAAATATTTCTTTTTTTTTTGAATGATTGCAAACTGTATTATATTTTTTAATTTTGGTGTTCACTGTCATCCCATAGACATACAATTGACTTTTCTGTTTCTTTTGAATCCTGTGACCTTGCGCTTATTTGTTCTAAAGTTTATTTTGGTAGATGCCTTGAGAATTTCCACTTAGACAATCATGTCATATGCAAATAGCAATAATTCTATTTCTTCCTTTCTTGTCAATATGCCTTCTATTTCCTATCCCTGCTTTATCACATTGGCTCAAACCTCCAGCAATATTTTGTACAAGAGTGGTGAGAACAGACATCTTTGCTTCGCTTCTGATCTTAGGGAGAAAATCATTCAATCTTTCACTACTAAGTATAATGTTAGTTATAAGGTATTTTGTACCTGTTCATTACCAGTTGAGGAAGTTCCCTCTCATCTTATTTTTCTGAGATTTATTATCATTTATGTGTGTTGAATTTGCCAAATGTTTTTTTCCCATCAACTAATATGATCACATGACTTTTCTTCTTTAGCCTGTTAATACAGCAAATTATACTGACTAATCTTTCAAATATTGAATCAGTCTTATGCTAAGAACATGACACATAGGAGACGTAAAAGTTTTATGAGCTGAAGACACGTAGATGAGGACCGATGTAGACTTTACACTTAAAAAGGAAAAGAAGAAAGCAAAAGAAACAACCTAGATTTCAGCACCAAACAAAAACAAAAACTAAACAAACAGAAAAACAGTACAGGTTTGAGGAGAGATGCAGAACAAGAAGACCTACACAGCTTGGGGTTGTAATCTGACAGAGTAAAGGACCAGTAAAGATGGGTCTAAATGAGAAGCGAGGGGTGCCTGGGTGGCTCGTTGGTTAAGCATCTGCCTTCAGCTCAGGTCAGAGTCTCCATCAAGTTTCCTGTGTAGTGGGGAGACTGCTTCTCCCTCTCCTTCTGCCTACCCCTGCTTTTGCTCTCTCTCTCTCTCTCTCCCTCAAATAAATAAATAAAAATATCTAAAATGGGAAAGGGTCCTCAGAGTGAGATGGAGAGACTAGAACTATGAATGAATCCTTAACTTTCTTTATTTAGCTCCTCACAGCATGATGCTCAGTTCAGGCATTTTCCCCACCATTCTTTAGTCCTCTGAATTTTCTGTTTCCCTTTCAATTGTGCTTGTAATTGAGGAAAAGTCTGCTCCCTTAATGAATACACATGTCTCTCTTCCTGTTCTTTTGATTACTATGGTCTGTACTTCCATGCTGAGTAAAACAACAAACTACTGAATTTCCTGGTAACTTCTAGCATTATCAATAAAACTGTCCTGGGCAGTTTCAAAGTTAGTTTGTCCCATAAAGTTTTTTTTAATATTTATAATTATGATTTAACATGTAAGCTGTTAAAAATATAATTAAATATATAATTTGACTTATTACTAAAGAGAATCTTCAACCACTAGAATGCTTCTATTTTAAAACCTGTGTGAATCCAGATACCTCTGAAACTTCTTTGGACAGTATTTTTTAAGGCCTTTTTCACTGGTTTTATATTAATTTTCCAGCTTCCCACATCTCCTCACATACTAGTTCTTTACAGTTATCTGGAGCTAACTTTCAAGCTCATTCTTACCGTAAATGCTACGGTCAACTCTATCTTTTGTTAAAGATAGCTTGAGAAAGGCCTGATGTCCAAAGTTCTAGGATACTTCAGGTGCTCTAGGATACTTGTATTAAAACAGTTTGCTATCAGGGCGCCTGAGTGGCTCAGTGGTTTAAGCCTCTGCCTTTGGCTCAGGTCATGATCTCAGGCTTCTGGGATCGAGTCCCGTATCGGGCTCTCTGCTCGGCGGGGAGCCTGCTTCCCCCTCTCTCTCTGCCTGCCTCTCTGCCTGCTTGTGATCTCTCTCTGTCAAATAAATAAATTCTAAAAAAAAAAAAAAAAAAAAAAAAAACCAGTTTGCTATCTTCTTACATCTAGGGTTCACTCTACTATTCTACTTCCAGCACTGGGTGCCCTGTTTTTTTAACTTGTATCTCAATTTCTTCCTGGGAAGTCTGTTCATATGTTCTAACACCTGGACACTTCCATGAACATTCTGAATTCCCTAAAGATTTAAATTCTTCTGAATACCAGTAATTTTTTAAAAGTCGGCCTCTGGTTGCTTTCTGACCTATAGTAAATATATTAGCATAACTCTTTGTTTTTCAGGGTTTTAAAATACTAAAGACAATACATTGAAAAAAGAGTAACATGAATTTAAAAAAATCCAAGAAGCAATAAAATTTATACTAATCTATCACCCAGGTATATGTAAGATAATGGAAAAAAAATCCAAAAACTAAGAGTCATTTCTGAGCAAGCCCCTTTAAGTTATACTGTAGTTCATTAGAGTTATTTTACACAATGATCTCTTTCATGAACATGCCTTAGCTGTTTAATGACATCTACTACCTCAGTTTCAAGATACTCTTCTGGTGCCCACTTCACTTTCCTAACCCTGGCAACCCTTATGGTGGAAGGAGAATGAAGATGGTTAGTTATTTAATATTGTTCTCATTGGAGTGAATCAATATCAATTGGTCTACATGAATTTGGTAGGGGTGGGGTCTGGAGGCCCAGAATGCCTGGACGATGACTTGAAGTTTTATGGATGCTCTTAGGCTACCAGATTACCAGATACTAGACCCCAGATTAGGGGTCTAAAGGATAAGGAATACACACACACACACACACACACACACACACACACACACACACACACACTGGATGAATGAACTGGGGTTCTAGATCATGATCTTGAATTTAACAATTTCCTAGGTCCCTTTACTATCCTTTTTAGTAAAAAAACTACTTCCAAAGGAATATTGTAATGGTATCCACTAATTTTCAAGTATCAACCACCTCCTGACTCAGAATTTTAGAACTTTAGGGGGACTTGAGAATATTAACCCAACTTCTATATGTTACAGATGAGGAAATTTCTTGATGATTGTCTCTCAGAAATTTCTTCTAAATATCTTCTCTTGCTCTACTTCATAAAGCACTCTTTATTTTATTAAGCTACTATAGTCATATTCTAAATAGTATCTCTCCACTTACTGGAGTGTAGCCAATTCCTGACACTCAGATCCCCAAACGTCTTGAGTGAGTCAAAGAAGACATCAATTCACCTAGCTGGGATAATCTTGGTAAAAATTACTTCTCTCATAATGACCACTGAGATTATATAAGTAGGCAGTGCCTTCATTGAGTTCTTTGCTATAAATGTTGACAAGGCTCATGTAGGCTATACACTCACTTACACTGGACAGCCCCCTTTCAATTCAATCCCACCACCATGATAGCTGCATCACATTTTAAGTAGTTAAGTGTTATTCAGAGATGTAATTCTGGAAATGGGACTGAATGCATTCCAATGTTTACTTTTGATCTCATGCATTGATGCCAAGAACTCTATGCTAATCACTGTTTGAGAGCCCTAACCTGAGTCCAGGTGTGCTTGAACTTTGGACATCAGGCCTACAACCCAGAATCATAAGAGTTATCTCTTGTGGATACAAATGAAATGCTTAATTTCTATTCAGTGTATACATTCAGGAATAAGAGATCATGTCAAGCATATATAAGTGAATATAAAAATTAAAAAAAAAAAGCTAAAAGTATTACACATTTAAATGTAGATAAATGCCCAGTAGATTTGGAATATAAAAAACTGATAATCATAAAGTCCATATTCTCAATTAATATTAACTGAGTTTTAAAGTATTTTATAATTTCTTCACGCTCTTATAACCAAAGTTACAATCTTAAATTGTATGTCAGAGTTCTCTAAAGTTTACACTCAAGCTTATTTTTATCATACCAGAGTACTTTATGAATTTGTTTTGTAATTC
The DNA here is from genome assembly GCF_902655055.1 of Lutra lutra. NCBI lineage: Eukaryota > Metazoa > Chordata > Mammalia > Carnivora > Mustelidae > Lutra > Lutra lutra. Next base: position 33,508,516 of record NC_062286.1, read on the forward strand.
AGTGTCTTAAAATAGTGCCCCTTATTAAAATTTGTTATTAAAAAGTCAGATAAAAGTAATGTGTTTTTCTTTCTGCAGAGATCATGCTATTTTTTAAGCTTGCATTTACTTGAGCAAAATATATTTGTTTCAATTTTCTCTCTCTTTTAAATGAAGAACGTACTTCTTAAGATAGTGCCTGGCAAATATAGATGCCAAAATAGTAGCTGAATAAATTCTATATATCACTTAAGTGTTGTCTTCTGAGACAGTAAAAGAAGATACTAGGTAATTAATTAGATAATACTAACATGTTGATAATTCCTTTGTAGAGTTTCACACACATGATCCATTTTCTTTCTCAGAGCATTATATACAATGATGTCCTTATGTTTATTTTTAAGACTTAGGAAGCTGAATTTTGGGTTTGCCAAAGAGCAAAGAACCAAAATGTGAATCTACATTGTATGTCTCTCAATTAAAAAAAAAAACACTATCATTTAGGGGTGCCTGGATGACTTAGTCAGTTGGGTGTCTGCCTTTGGCTTGGGTGGTGGTGATCCAAGAGTCCTGAGATCAGCCCACATCAGGTTCCCTGCTCAGGGGGGAGTTTGCTTCTCCTCTCCCTCTGTCTGCCACTCTGCCTGCATGTGCTCTCTCTATATATACATATCCAATAAATAAATAAAATATTTTTTTAAATATTTATTTATTTATTGGAGAGAGAGAGAGAGAGAGAGAAAGGGAGAGAGCATGAGAGGAGTAAGGGTCAGAGGGAGAAGCAGACTCCCTGCTGAGCAGGGAGCCCGATGTGGGACTCGATCCCTGGATGCCAGGATCATGACCTGAGCTGAAGGCAGATGCTCAACCAACTGAGCCACCCAGGTGCCCCGATAAATAAAATATTTTTAAAAACCCTATCATTTATTCAGCACTCATTATATTCCAATAATTGTGTAAGTGCTTCACCATAATTATCCTAGTAAAGCCACATGACAACCTTATTATATGGAGAAGAAATTGAAGGTTTACATAGGTTAAGTGACAAGTGATGATGATAAGGATGATACAGTAGGATTATAGGTTCTTCTCATAGCAGGACACAAGGCAAAGATACTCAGAGAGATGGATGTCGGAACTCTGTTACTTCCAGCTCCAAAGGATAGAAGGCTGAAGGTGGGGGCAGCATCCAGGGACAGGGTAACAGCTGGAGGCAGCACAAGTATGGCAAGGGAGTTAAATTTTGTGGACTCCCTATGGATAGACTAATGTGAATAATTTCATGGGCTCCAGGGTATAGAGGCTGTCCCTCATTGTCTGTATGTAGCCCTGGGCCTTTTGAGCACAGGCATAGTGGCCCTGGAATGAGAAAGCCTGATAAGGGAAATGGTTGGGGTATGGACATAATCAGCCACTCAAGAGATGAACTGACCTGCCAGTAATCAGGTCCTCAAAACTGGATCAGGACAGCACTGAAAACAACAATTACAAATATATAAAGAGGTATATTTCTGAGTCCATCTCTGTGTCCATCTCTGTGTCCACAAATGGTTTTGTAATGTTCTTTGAGTTCCAAAGGAATTGTTACATAATGTCTTAATTTTATGGATGTTACCAGGTGGCATATTCTCCTGTCCTCCTACACCTGGAAACAGAGAAAATTACTGGAAGAAGACTCTTTCTGCACTCTGCTCATACTAGCTCTATCACCAACGCTCCGTTACCTTCTTTCAGAAAGTTATCTAGACCACTCTCAGAAAGGGAGACCCCCCCAAAAGACAGGAGGATTGCAGGGACTTTCCTCTAATTTCCCCAGGATTAGAGAAAGTTCACTCCTTCTGTGTAGGTGGTCATGGTTAAGTTTCTTTTTCTCTCTCAGTCACTCTCCTTTCTCCTTCTCATTGAATCTTCCTGGACCTCTGTGCTCCCAGCGTGTAAAGACTTTTTTTTTTTAGTATACTCTCAAATTAGGACCTTACACAAAAGGAAAAAACAAGGAAGAATATGAAGAAGCCTAGGAAGGAAGAAAGTGTCCAGTGTTGGTGGAGTATCTGTTCAGTTTTTGGACAATTTAGAAGGTTTTTTAATATGTCCCCTCCATCTGGATTTTGTAACTTGATTGAAGTTTTACTATGCAAAGTTACTAGCACTGTAAACCAAAATGATAGTTCTAAACTAATTTTTGTTAACCAAAAGATAGTTCTAAATCTAAATAATTTAATTCGATTCTAAAACTTCCAAAAGCTTTAAGTTATTTTGCCAGAATGTAGATTTCATCTTTAATTTTCCTGACAGTATAAGGATGTGTTAATGCATGCCAAATTGTTTTTGGTTCATTACATAATGGAATATGAGGTGATGAAAAAATTTCCAGCAGACTTAATAAAATTTTTTAAATTACTTATTTTGTAAAACAAAAGGTAAAGCTTGCTCAATTCTGCAGTTGTATGGAGCCAACATTTTTATGCTCTTTTTTCCTCAGTGTCACCTTTCGGCTTTCCAAGATCTACCAGATACTCTTTCTTTAATGAATTTCAACTCAGAATTTCCCTGCCAAGGTCCAAAAAGAATTTTCAAAATGGTTTTTCCCACTTACTACCAAATTCAAGATGAATAGAAATACTATGAATATTTCTCTGACATTGACTCTGTGTCTTATTATTTAATAATACAAGAGGTCAAATTTATGACCTACTACAAAGTAGGGCAGCTTGAGGAGAAAAGCATCTGGTAAATCAAGAGAGATAGACTAGAAGCTCAGTTAACTCCCTATTAACTTGTTCTACCAAACAGGTTTGCTCTCCATTCCCTCCCTACCCACTGTTGTTGCCCAGAGTATAGGCATGGTACCAAATGGACAAGCCACTCTCAATCCATATCCTCCACGTGTGAAAAGCTGTGCCAGCTGGGCTGATTATCAGACATCCTTAGATTAGTTGTATCAATTAGTATAAATTCAAGTTTGAACAAAAGAGAATGTAAACTAATGAAATCTTAGGGCAAAAAAAGTTGATTCCTTGAACCTGATGAACCTGAAAATGATGTTGAACTTGGAGAAAAAACTTGATAAATGTGAGTTAGTTAAACTAAAATTGATACTATAAAACTTACTGCTGTATTAGGTAGAAAAGATACCTGAAAAAAGATGGAAAGAAATTGTAAAGTTCTAGAAGGATTCTACACTTAGACTGCTTAATGAATGCCTGTGAGTTTTCACTGTGCTTTAAGGAAGCCAAAACTACAGATCATAGATAATGCATGACAAGTGTGGTTTGTAAAATAAGATGACTGGGACTCTATTTAAAGGACCTAAATACAAAATAACTTCAAGTGAATTGGCAAGTGCTTATATATTTATCTCAGTTACATAAAGATAAAATATTCATTTTGAGCTTAAGTATGTTTCACTTTACATGTATGTACATACTTATGTGTATTAGATATTTTTGTTTGATTATGGTATCCCACTTCAGCTGATTTTCTTTTTTCAGAGCAATTACTGGCTTTAATCATGTTGGGTAACAATAAAATGTGCCTTTCATTGAGGACATACTCTGTGATGTACAAGATCCTAATTTATATGTATGAACTTTCGTTCTCATAGCAACCCTGTTATGGCCACCTTACATACATATGAAAACTGAGGCAGAGAGACCTCAAGTAATTAACTGGCTCACACTTTATGGCTATCAAATGGAGTTCACATTCAAACGAGGGCAATCTGGCCCCACAGTCCATGAACTGAACCTACATGTGTACTTCATGCTTTTCTATGTAAAGATGTTGATAAATCATTGTCTTTTTACATCAATAGACTAAATGAATGAATCAGCATGAGAAACTGAATCTGTATTTAATTAATTATCCCCATGTCACCCAGCTAAAAATCTGCCCTAAGGTTACATTCTCTGACAAATCAGCACTCGGGTTCTGAGGCTCTTCCATTTGCACAGGATGGTTCATCTCTGTAAAAATTGTTCCTAAACTATTTTGATGGACATCTTGCTCCAAACCTCTAATGCCTTACCACTGGACACTTTCTTAATGACTTCTCATTCAGAAGAAAAGTTGAAAGGTCTCTGGCAAGTCTGCTTTCTCTTCTTTCTTCATTTTCAACTGCACTAATACCATAGCTTCAACTAAATTTCCCAGTTCAATGATTTAAACCCTAACCAAGAGAGAAAATGGAATAAAAGCACCTTGAACCCAAAATATACTTCCAAATTTGGCTCTGCCTGCTGACCTCCATTATTGTATCCTCAGTCCGTGTGTTCAGGATGCCACTGAGGCTATCAGCCTACTGACAAGCCTGCCATAAACTGATCAGAAGATAAAATAATTTTCATTTTCTCTTTTCAAAATCCAAAATTAGTCACTCAAAACCCCTAGAGGTAGACACACTATATTTAACACCATAAATTCAAAATACTTACCAATTCTGTTAGAGTTAGCTCTAAGAAAAGGTTTTCTAAAAACATGTAAATGTATTTTGATATGAAGAGAAGGAAAATGTTCAGGCAATTCTCATAGGTCAAGTGACGTGATGGGTGCATTAGCAAATACAACATTGAAAGATATTAGTTTTAATAATCTCAAGAGTAGCTTTAAGTAGCTACTAGAAAGTATTTTTTTCTTCATTAACTATAGGTGTTCTATTCACTTAATACACTTAACTGGGCAACCCAAGAAAAAAGGGAGCCACTCCATCAGTGACTTACAGAATCATGATGGAACTCTCTCAAATGATACCTGCTGAAAACATGAATGTATTATGGTGGGGAGAATGTTTCTATTGGAAAATTACATGAATAATAGCAGCCTCCTTGATTGTATTCTTCTATGCACTAAATTTTTCCTATTCTAAGGTTAATGACTATTTGTTGAACTTATTTGAGAAAAACAAGTAAAAATGACTAATATCGGCTAGAATTTTTTCTCCCAATATGTATAATTTAATATCAGCTTTCAAACAGCTCAGCCAAGAAATAACCAATGGTGGTAATTTCAGACATTGAATTTTTAATTTCATAAGGATGAATTCATTCTCCTAAGTTCTTTGTTACTTGCAGGCCTATATTTGCTTCTGGACATGTTTGTGCGCACAACACACATGCCTACATTGTCACACACACCAAATATAATTATTCTTTTTCTGGGTGTCAAGGAAATTACAATTAACTTTTTGTAGAAGTTGTGAATTTTTCAAATTCGGTTTAAGTGTACTTGTTTTAAAGTCAACACTAGCAGTTTGGGTTCCACCTTGTCTTTCCACTGAATACAACTATAAAATATGGACAGAATGTATACAGCAACAGTGTGAACTTTGTGAACCACAGAAAGCAGAGAGGAGAAATTGAATCTGAAATTTTATGGAAGAAGTGGCGGGTTTACTACTTCCTTTCTTCTGGTATCTCCCAGCCGGAGCTCAGCATACCAGGAGAGAGTAGTGAGGCACAGGCAGGGTCCAGCAGACACCTTAGTTCTTGTGGCTTGAGAAGCAAGAAAGGGAACACCTAACACTCAGAGGAAATACTCATATCACATGTTTTTTTTTTTCTTTTCTTTTTCTTTTCTCTGTTCCCCGATGTCCCGGCCCCCAAGCAATGCCACAGTGGTGATGACAGACATTGGAAACACAATTCTGCAAGACCCAAAACCCTGAGGAAAGGGAAACTTCCTTTCTGTTCAGTGAAGCTCAGATTCCAAGAGGATTGGGTGAATCCCTCTTTTTTTTTTTTTTTTTTCCTTTTTTTCTCCCTGTTGCTTAACCCCAGACTTTGGCACAGTTATAGATGTTCAGAGCAGAGGTTGGTAACTAAAATCTCAGTTTTCACCAGAGGACCAGAAGAGAAAATCTCCAGGGAACTCAAAAGTACTGGGAAAATCATGGAAAGGAAACAGCTCAATAACTCCAGAAAGTTTGTTTTGTTTTGTTTTGGTTTGGTTTGGTTTGGTTTGAACTCACTAGCATATCAATCTGCTCAAGCATAGATCTAATACTATTTAGCATATCAAAGCATTAAGAACTAAATTAACAGACGACCAGCTTTTCTCCATTGGATGTAAACAAGATTCAGGTTCTCATAAGAGGATGTACAAAAAAAAATCCTGTTACAATTTATTATACTTGACACACACAAAAAAAATTAGAAAATCCTAACTTGCATAGGAAAACTATCAATGGACTCTAGCAACAAGCTGGCGTAGATGTGAAAATTTTTTGACGGAGACTTCAAAGAAGGCATTTGTTAAGCAATGTGAGTATAGAAACCTTCTAGATCTTTATAATTTCTCGCCATCCTTTTTCAGTTGTCCTTTTCTACCTAATACAGCAGTAACTTTAATATTATCAAATTTAGTTTAACTCACATTTATCATGTTTTTTTCTTACGTTCAACACCATTTTCAAGGAATCAACTTTTTTTCCCCAGACTATTTCATTAGTTTACATTCTATTTTGTTAAAACAGCACTACTGAGTATTTGCCAAAAAATACAAAAACACTAATTCAAAGGCATACATGCATCCTTATGTTTATAGCAGCATTATTTACAATAGCCAAATTATGGAAGCAGCCCAAGTGTCTACTGACTGATGAATGGATAAAGAAGATGTGGTATATACATACAATAGAATATTATCAGCCATAAAAAATAATGAGATGTTGCCATTTGCAATGACATGGATGGGGCTAGAGTATGATGCTAAGCAAAGTAAGTCAGTCAGAAAAAGACAAATGCCATATAATTTCACTCATATGTAAAATTTAAGAAGCAAAACAAATGAGCAAAAGAAAAGAGAGAGAGAGAGAGACAGGTAGACACCAAGGAACAGACTCTTAATTATAGAGAACAAACTGATGGTTACCAGAGGGGAGGTAGATGGGGTGATGGCTGAAATAGGCTGTTGGAGTTCAAGGAGTCCACTTGTTTTGATGAGTACTGGGTGATACATGAAGTTGTTGAGTCACTTTATTGTGCACTTGAAACTAATATAACAGTATATGTTAACTACACTGGAATTAAAATAAAATAAATAAACAAATGTTAACAGCAAAAAAAGACCTTAAAGCTTTAAAGCAAGTATAAAAATGTTCCAGCAAGCAATTGTGAAGACTGTTCAATCCAATGATAAATAAAAAATCGCATCAAAGCAATAGCTATAACGAAGGACCAAATTGAAATTTTAGAACTAAAAATCACAGTGACCGAAATAAAAATTCACAGATGGTCCTTTAGTAGGTGAATGAATAAATAAATTGTGTGTGGCACATCTAGACATCTAGACAATAAAATATTATTCAACACTAAAAGAAATGAGCTACCAAACCATAAAAAGATATGGAAGAAACTTAAAGGAGTATTACTCAGTGAAAAAAGCCAATTAGAACAGCTATATACGGAATGATTCCAAGTTTATGATATTCTGGGAAAGACAAAACTATAGAGGTGGTTGCCAGGGGTTGGGGGAAGAAAGGGGTGTATTGGCAGAGCACAGAGTTTTAGGACAATGAAAATCCTCTGTACAATACTAAAATGATGGATACATGTCATTATACATTTGCACAAACTCATAGAATATACAACACCAAAAGTGAGACTATAATATAAAGTATGGACTTTGGGTGATTATGATGTGTCAATGTAGGTCTATCAGTTGTAACAAATGTACCACTCTGGTGAGTGATCTTGATAATGGGGGAGGCTGTGCCTGTGTGGAAGCAGGGAAATCTCTGTCTTTCCTCCTCAATTTTGTTGTAATCTAAAAATGCTCTAAAAAATAAAATCTTTTAAAAAAATTTCACAGGATGTGCATAATAGCTGAAGAGAGATGACAGAACAAAAAGTCAGTGAACTTAAAGATACACCAATACATGGAAATCCTCCTGTCTGTAGAATAGTGAAGGAAAAAAATGAAAAATAATTGTGATGGGCCATTGCTTGGTAGTCTCGGGAAACGTAATCTAGATTCCTTCTCATTCCAGGAGAGCGATTTAAGAACCTGGGAAGTTCATATTATGCCATTTTATATATGAGAAAGATCTCCAATCTTGTTTATTTGTTTAGTGGTAAATGATGCCTTATCCCAGTTTGCCTTAGTGACCTCTCCTGACATTCTCCCTTCCCTTGGCTGGATCATTACCCAGGGATGACTTCATCCACACACAATGTTGCTGATGGTGCATAAACATCTAAAATCACTCTCACTTAAACCAGATTCCTCACCTTATATTCATCTCTCTCTCTCTCTCTGAAAGTCCTAGCTTTAAAAGCTGTTTTTAGATCATTAGGTTTTTGAATGGCCCGAATGCTCCTCTTTGATTTCCTGCTTTCCTTGTCCCATTAAGCTTTTTCAGCTCTGCATATTCCTTTGCAATATCAGAAGAGAAAGTCCTTCCCATTCTCTGGCTCCACAGTCTCACAGGCTAATTTTCTGATTTACCAGCCAAAAGTAAGAGTGTTCATGCTGAGCTACAATCCATCTCCTGAGGCCAAGCTCCAGAAAGGTCTATCCACACAAAGTCTTGCACAGTGTGTACTATCTCAGAATTTGCCTATGCTAGCCAAGGAGGAGCAAAGAAATATGATTTCGTTTTCTTTGCTGATTCTGTCACCTTCGAAATCGGTGATTTAACGATTTCACAGAGCAGTGTTTCATTTCTGAGTGACAGCTATCATACTTCAGCACAAATCCCCATAGAATGACAGAATAGAAGTAGTTTAATATTTTAAGAAGACAACCTTCCCCAGGAGGCTTATTTTGTTACTCTCTATTTAAGCTATAGTTAACATTCCTTTTAAAACCTCAAGTAAGCCTTTCCCATTGATCCTCCCTGGTACTTCAACCTTGTATTTTGGGTCTGTCTGCTCTGATTTCTTCTTTGTTAACTGAGAGGTTCCCAGAGACTTTTATAATATATAGGATGATAACCTCAAGTGTGAACTGAGGGATGAGTTATGAATTCTAGTTGCTCAGAAATAACATGTCACACAAAGCTTCCTGTTTCTCTGTTTTCTGGTCATTTGTATCCTCTGCAGTTTTTGTCAAGTTAAGAACAGTCCTACTAAAATCTGAAATCCACACTCTTGCAGTGTGGTCAGAGCACTGAAATGATATTTGAAGAGCCTTTTTTCCCCCCTTAGGTTTCCAGCTGCAAAGCACATAGGAGATCTATGTGATTCCCAGACTCCTCTGCCTCTGTAAATAATGCAACAGAATGTGGCGACATTGCTTGGTGAATAGTGCTGCAATTGTAGGAACCTAAGTTCCTGCGTGTTCTTCAGGGCATTCAGCAAGTCTAGAGTGAGTAATGGTATGAGCACTTACAAGGCCATAGTCTTATCTTATACAGGAATCAAGCTTGAATTTAAATTTGGTGCTTATTCTGTTGGGGGGGGTAAGTAATACGGGTTGTTTATGTCTTAAAAACAATGATAGCAGGGCACCTGCGTGGCTCAATGGGTTAAGCCTCTGTGTTCAGCTCAGGTCATGATCTCAGGGTCCTGGGATCGAGCCCTACATTGGGCTTCCCCTCTCTTTCTGCCTGCCTCTCTGCCCACTTGTGATCTCTCTTTCTGTCAAATAAATAAATAAAATCTTTAAAAAAAAAAAAAAAACAGAACAATGATAGCAAGGTCCCATCTTTATCATAGCTCCAAAATTTCTATTCTAGAATATGATGTCACACCATCAATGCTTGTCCTTTGGCACGGTGTTTCTCATGTATGAACTGTGACCTTCAGACCACATGATTGGAATTATCTGGGCCCAGTGTCAAATCTCCAAAATCAGAATTTTTGTGGGTGAGGCTCATTAATTTACACATTTTACATCCTCCCAAGGTGATTCTTCTGCTACTAGTTAGAGAACCTTTATCCCTGGAAAAGACCGAGTTTCAGAACAATAAAAATGATGACCCAACATTACTTGATGCTAAGTAATTAATGTCTGAATTACAAAAGTGTCCATCCAAGATGAAAAGAAAGGAAGAAATGACCTAGAATCAGTATATATTTCATTTCTAATATAAAAAATCATATATTAGCGGGCACCTGGGTGGTTCAGTTGGTTAAGCGTCTGCCTTCGGCTCAGGTCATGATCCCAGGGTCCTGAGATCGAGTCCCATCTTAGGCTCCCTGCTCAGCGGGAGTCTGCTTCTCCCTCTGCCCCTCCCTCACCTCATGCTCACGTGCGCTCGCTCTCTCTCTCTAAAAAAATACTAAATAAAATCTTTTTAAAAAATCATATAGTAGAGCCAAAAGGGACTTTAGACATACAGCCCAAATGTCACATGTATGACTGAGGACATTGATTCCAGCAGCTGTTACTGAGTGCTTATCGTGTGCTAGGCATCGTGCTACGCCCTCTATTGGGGAATACTTGATTTAATCTCTGTGCTCAGAGAGTTGAAAAGGACGTAAGGTCATCAGGTATGTTATTGGCAAAGATGGGGGTCAAGCTAATAGATTCAGCTAATAGCTACATTTTTGTTGCACCAACTTCATGTCTTCTTCCTGGAGTAAAGGCACACAACATCAGATAATATGCGCCCCTGAAAATGAGTTGCAAGTACCCGTTCAACAAGTCACACATGAACAAAATTGTTATTTCATTTTGTTGTTATTGTTACTACTTGTTATTTCATTTTCCCTAAAGAAAGAAGAAATAGAATTCTCTAAAATGTCATACGTTGACCTTATTTGAAGTCCAAGCACAAAGCATGTTGTGTTAAAATGAAATGACTAGAAAACATCCAGACTTAAAGAGGTATGTGAAGAACACCGAGAATTGTGGAATTAGTTTCGTTTTCCAACGATCTGCTCTTAATTGTATAATGAAGAATTATACATTGTGATCTTTAAGAAGTAATTTAATTATACATTCAGTACCGTGTAGGATTGGGAGTAGGCAATTTGCTTCCTCATTATCTCTGGGGATCTGTTTGCACGTGGGCTGTGTACATATGTTTCGTGCAGTCATTTGTCAAGCATCCTTATATTTTTTATTTCCTATAAACCTTGTCATTTATTTAAGTTCCTTGAATTTGTAAGATCAAAAACCTCTATCTTCCTTTATATTCTCTTATGGCAGACTTCAGATATGGGGACTAAGTAGTCCCTTTATTAAAAAAAAAAAAAGCATTTATTTTTTTGAGACACAGAGAGAGAGAGAGTGAATCGGGGGGAATGGACAGAGGCAGAGAATATTCAAGCAGACTCCGCCGCTGAGCACCAAGCCTGGCGTGGGATTTGCTCTCCAGACCCATGAGATCATGATCTGAACCAAAACCAAGAGTTGGACGCTTAACTGATTGAGCCACCCAGGCACCCCAGGACTAAGTAGTTCTTTCTTAGTTCAACCTTAGTATGGCTAAACTTCCATGTTCTAATCCTGGCCTTAACTGAATTTCTTTCTTCCCTTTTTTTTTTTTTTTTTTTTAAGATTTTATTTATTTACTGAGGTGCCTAGGTGGCTCAGTGTGTTCAGCATCTGCCTTCGGCTCAGGTCATGATCCCAGGGTCCTGGGATTGAGCCCCACATTGGGCTCTCTGCTCAGCAGGGAGCTTCTCCTTCTCCCTCTCCCTACTCATGCTCACTCTCTCTCTCTCACTTTCTCAAATAAATAAATAACTTTTAAAAATGATTTTATTTATTTGAGAGTATAAGAGCAAGAGAGAGAAAGCGTGAGCAGGGGGAGGGACAAAGGGAAAAGCAGACTCTGCACTGAGCTGGGAGCCGACGTGGGGCTCAATCCCAGGACCCTGGGATCATGACCTGAGCTGAATGCAGACCCTTAACCATTTGAGTCACCCAGGCGCCCCCTGAACTGAATTTCTTACCATTTTTTTTTCAGCAGCATTTTTTTTTTACCATTTTCTCCATTCTTCATTTTATTACAACAATATTTGAAATTCCTTGAGCATATAACACCTTCTCTCATTTACCCATGTATGTGTATATAACATTTCATCTTCCAAAGACTTTCTTTTACTTCTCTGCCTAAAGAACTACAAGGAGGGTCAACTCAAATGTTAACTCTCGGCAACATTCTCTTTAATTCTCTTTAATTTAAAGCCTCAACCTCTAAGCAGAATTTATTACTTTCTTCTCTGTGTTATCTCTGGACCTTACCTCTATCGTTGCATTGCTGCTATACATTTTAGTTGCTTGCTTCTATACCTGGTTTCTCACTTAATTCTGAACTGCTTAAAGGAGATACTTTGTCTGATTCTCCTTTATTTCTCCAGAACCCAAAATAATAGCTGACAGAGTAAATGGTTACTGAATAAAGGAGGTTTATATTTTCCTTGGTTTTATATTCCTAAAGACTCATGCTTTTCAATGCAATTTTCTTTGTAAAGATGAAAATCTATATGGAGAAAATACCACTTAGTGGGAAACAGCATGTTAATCAGTGGAGCAAACATTAATGACTAAATCAATTTGTCAGTACAATGAGAATTTTTATTTCCATAGAATTCCACAGTTTCTGAAGAATTTTCTTATACATGAACTTATTTTGATACTACCAAGGTAGATATTCATGACTTAGTGCAACTAAACAAAGATCCCACAACGTGCTTTCCCTAACTTATCTAGTTTGTACGTTTCCTTTTTTCTTTTTTTGCTTTTAATCTCAAATTGCATGTTCATTCCTTATAAAGATAGGAGATATGAGTAAATAGCTTCGTGATTCCACTTCAAAGAAAATGGATAATTTATTTGTTTTATGGAAGTCTTCAAATTGAAAAATGATTATTTTCTAAAATATTATTTAGCATAATTCTCTTTTTTTCAAATTGAATGGAAGGACACAAGCATTTATTTTATTTTACTTTTTTTTTTTTTAAGGATTTGATGCATTTATTTGACAGAGAGAGAGACAGTGAGAGAGGAAACACAAGCAGGGCGAGTGGGAGAGGGAGAAGCAGGCTTCCCACGGAGCAGAGAGCCCCATGTGGAGCTTGATCCCAGGACCCTTGGATCATGAACTAAGCCAAAGACAGATGTTTAATGACTGAGCTACCCAGGCATCCCATCACAAGCATTTATTTTTTAAAAATGTGTATCATACCTCAGATATTAAACTATATGGCATGGTGTTCCCCAATGCTGTTGCAAAATTTCAAAAAGACTTGTGAGAAAGGAGAATTTGCAACCATTAAAAAAACACCAAAAACAATCATTTGCCCCTTTTTTTTTCCTGAGTGAAGAAAGGCAAAAAAGAGTATGGGGATATATTTGATTTTTGCAATAGCTCCCTAATACTAATATAGACACACAGATTATTATAGAAATATAAATAAAATCTGTTTTATATGTTGGAATTTCCATTAACCGATGACTAGCCATTTTAGAAATGGTTATGTGATTGCAGCTCAACCTTATCCTCTGGCTATTTCAACAAGAAAATAAGGAAAATAAGTTATATTCAACACGTTGTTTGAACCAAAGTAAGTCTTATTGAATTATGCAATTTTGCAGCCTAGAGCTGCTATTTTTTTCCTACCCACTTCCTCCTTTCTTTCCATAAATACTCTCTGGATTTTAAGTGACTAACTGCATTTGAGAGCATTGAACCACTTGCCCTCAACGCAACCTTAAGTATCATCATGGAAGGATTTGGCCAGAGCTGTATTTTCTAATAGTCACTGGAGCCAACTATTAAATGCTTATTGTCCCATTTTTTATGTTAATTTTCATCTTAGTGTCACTAGCCATTTCTTCATGAGACTGCCACTTTGCAGATAGTCTTCCATTCCCTTCTGATGTTACTCATGACCCTGGCACTTGGTGAGGGAACACTGCTCTTCCCCTGCTGTTTTTGCCAGCCCCTCCCTTCCCTGATTTTCCAAAGCATGGGCACAGACAACTGAGAACAAATAATATAAATTTAAAGGGACTTCACTAAACTTTAAGGGAAATGTGAAAGGAGAGTGTAACTCAAGCAACAATAGAATACTCTACTCTCTCCTACTAAACTTATTCTTTACACAGGTCCTTAGTTATGTCCCTCCCAGTTTTTCTCTATTCTCCAAACTTATATCCACTTATCACTTCTCTACATATTAGAATATGATCCCAAATAGCTCCTGCCCACAAAGAGAGAAGAGGTTTTCCCCTATCTAAATCTCTGTTTCCTGCATCCTCATTGTCTTTCTTTGGTTTAATCTCTCTCAAGGATGATTGAGACTCGGAACATCCATTATATTCCATGGAAAACCCAACCCCACCATAGCGATTTAGTGTGATTTTATGGCCTGGATATGACAGTCGCAAAGCATTATAACATCGTTAAATCTTAAAAAGCCTGAGTAATTTAATTTTATTCATGACCAGCTTGAGATATCTATGATTATATCTATATTTTATACTATACAGACATTCACTTCAATTGCCTCCTTGTACAAGGCACATTTCTACTAGAGAAGTCAAGCATCTCTATGTAAACCTTTAATATTTCTCAATTACTTGCTAGATTATATTTGAACTGCTTAGTTTGTTATTCAAAACCTCTTACATTCTGGTCCCAACCCACATTTCATGCTTATTTTTCCTGTTCCAGTGCATTAGATGTTCCACTCAATCTGGTCAACTGAATAAGCCATCTTTGCATTTTCTCTCTCCCATGGTTGTCCTAATGCAACTAGTTTCCCCATAGAAACAAGTCTTCATCCAATGACAGAATTTTTAACATCCTCTTTATAATTAAATTATTAATAAGGCATCATCGAACTCAAACCAGATGGACCAGGCTTTTTATACTAACCCAATTTCTCTACAAAACTTATTTTTCAGTGTATTATAAATTGTAGTTAAGCTTTATGGTTATGAAAAAATCAAGTGTTAATTAAAGGATCTGTGCAGACCAAAAATAATCTGATTTCTTATGATAGATGTGCTTCCAAGAGTGAAATTCTATAGTGGTCTAATGGCACCACTGACCTACATAATTTACCACAGTGGGCATTAGGGGAGAGTCAGTCAGTACAAGCCAGGAATGCTCTTCTCAATTAACTAAAGGAGAACAACTACTATTTCTTTTGTTTGTTCAGAAGAAAATAAAAGGTTCTATTCTGTATAATCAAACACATGAGTCACAAAGGTAATAATACATTGAAAAGGTTTTTAAAAAAACACAATTTAGAAAAGATTCCTGAAAGTACTCTCAGAACTAAATGAATGCCAACTCATCCATTTAGGAACTAAAACATTGGATTAAAAAGATGCAAGTTCTTTTTATCTTATTGGCAAATGAACCTCACTTCAGGGCTTTTTGCTTTCAATGTTGTTTGTTTTTAAAAAGTTGGTATGTATAGAAGCAATGACCAAGAAACTTTGTGAGTTAATAAGTTGGCAACTTCAGGGATAAGAAAAAACACCCCATAGAAGACAGTGTGTTACTTACATGAAAAGCAGGACTATGTTGTTCACTGGCTTTAGGTCTTTCTCTGTTTTTATTCTTCTCTCCCAAATAGACATAATGAAATTACCCACAATGCAACATCTATATGATGACTATATATCCAATTACTTCTCAAAACCCTTTCATGTAGGGGGAAGATTAACCACTTTGTGAGTTTGGAGATTCACTAAGCAAAAGTAAATTCAGTCAAAACATGAAGTCAAATTACCAAAATAATGCAAAAGGGGAAGGGAGTGATGAGAAAAGAAGAGGAGGGAAGATCAAGTGGAGGGAACACTGCCACTTCATTTTGGGCCTGGTGGTGGGTATTAAGGATGGCACGTATTGCATGGAGCACTGGGTGTGGTGCATAAATAATGAATCTTGGAACACTGAAAAAAAAATTAAATTAAATTAAAAAAAAATTGAGACTTCTTGATCCCCCCCAAAAATACAAACCAAAAAACAAAAAAAGTCCTTCAGAACTACAAATGAGTCTTGCTAGAAAAAAAAAAAAAGTCATAATGAGAACCCTCTGCAAGTGTCTGAGTCACATTACAGGTTGGACTATGAGTAAAGATTTATATGTATTTAAATGTATATTATGCTCTTATCTGCCAAAGGTGTTTCCATTAACACCCACTCTGCTCCTTCATGATATTGAAGCTACCCTATATATTATTGAAACTTAACAGAAGGATATCTTTATAAATTACTTTCTCTGCAATGGTTAAAATCAATAAGAAAAGAAAATATTCAATATGCATGTAAAGAAAGGCCATAGTCCTTGAAGGTTAAAGCAACTAAAACAGAGGTATTGCCATTTACGAAGCTTCAAGGAAGTAAACAAATATGGACTGACTTCCCAAATGCAGGTCATGGTTTTAATGATTGAGGACAAAATAATAGCAGAGTTTCAAGTATCAGAGGACTGGTGCAGAGCCTCCCCCACCCCTCCCCGAGAACAGAAAAGGTGATCCAAGTGAGGTTTTCTTATCACTGATCAAGAATAGACACATTAGGAAGAGAAATGCCTATTTTGATAGCTGAGAAAACTGGCAACCCTAGCACCTCCTACTAAAAAAAACTGAGTATAATAGATTCTGGATCATTCATAGAATAAAGGAAATTCACATCTTAGAAATAACAAACAATAATAATACAATTTTACTCTAATTTCTCCACTGTATCTAGCAGACTTTTGCTTGTAAGAAATCAACAAATATGTGTTGATGGAATGTTATGTGCCAGAGCTACCTATGATCGCTCAACTTGGGTTATAACTGCACATTTATTCACAGTTCATTTATGATTTCTGCATTGACCTGCCATTTTTCTTTACTGCTTTGGTTTGCATTTCTTCCTCCAGCCTTCATTGCTCATCTTCCCTTGCATCCTTCTCACTTTTGATAACTTCAGTGGATCATGTCAGTTAATCAGTCTGACCTAGAATCCGCTATCAGTAATTTATACTAGCTGAAATACTTGACAGATTTTACTTTGGGAACAAGTCCCTGCATATTGAGAGACAGAATATACAAATGGACAATGGCCAATCCTTAAAGGAAAATAGAACTCTGACCCACAAGCACTGCAGCAATCAGCCCAGAATCATTAGAACTTGGTTGGTAACTGCCATTTTCCTAATTTTTGCTCATGTCCCCTTCTTACAGCTTAGGGTCAGTCAACCAGAGAAAGCTGAAAATGCTTCCCAAACCAATCACAGAGGACACTTTGCTTCTCTTAACCTGACTCCAGTTTTCTCATGCCAGCAACCTCTACTCAAATCATCTCTGAAGACTTTCCCTTTTCCTTACTATAGAGCTTTCCCACTACCCTACCCACTTTTAAGTCTGCCCAATGCAGGTGATGGTATCTGGCTCCTTTGCTATAGCAAGCTCTAAATGAATAGCTTCTGTTTATTCTCATTTAGGTGGTCCTCCTTTACTTTGACAATATTACCTGCACCAGTATTTATATTGTAAATTTCCAGTTGCCTTTTTTCCCCCAAATTTTTATTTAAATTCTAATTGGTTAACATTTAGGGTAATATTTGCTTCAGTA
Organism: Lutra lutra; assembly: GCF_902655055.1. NCBI lineage: Eukaryota > Metazoa > Chordata > Mammalia > Carnivora > Mustelidae > Lutra > Lutra lutra. The sequence continues at coordinate 33,525,965 of NC_062286.1, forward strand.
GTAGAATTTAGTGATTCATCACTTACATACAAGTGCCTCCTTAATAATCATCACCCATTTAGCTCATCCACCACCCACCTCCCTCCACCAACCCTCAGTTTGTTTTCTATCATTAAGAGTTTCTTATGGTTTGTTTCCCTCTCTCTCTTTTTCCCTTTCCCCATAAGTACATCTGTTTTGTTTCTTAAATCCCACATATGAGTGAAATTGTAAGGTATTTGTCTTTCTCTGACTTATTTCACTTGGCCATGATACACCCTAGCTCCATCGATGTTGTTGCAAATAGCAAGATTTCATCCTTTTTGATGGCTGAGTAATATTCCATTGTGTGTGTATATATATCACATCTTCTTTATTCATTCATCAGTCAATGGATATTTGGGCTCTTTCCATAGTTTGGCTATTGTTAGTAATGCTGTTATAAATATCAGTGTGCAGGGCGCCTGGGTAACTCAGTGAGTTAAGCCTCTGCGTTCAGCTTAGGTCATGATCTCAGGGTCTTGGGATCAAGCCCTGCATCAGGTTCTCTGCTCAGTGGGGAGCCTGCTTCCACCTCTTTCTCTGTCTGCCTCTCTGCCTACTTGTGAGCTATCTCTCTCTCTCTCTCTGATAAACAAATAAAATCTTAAAAAAAAATCAGGGCGCATGTATACTTCAAATCTTAATTTTGCCTAATATTTGATTTATAAAAGAACATTATGTTTCTGGGCTTTTTTTTGTTTTGTTTTGTTTTGTTTTGTTTTTAAAGATTTTATTTATTTATGAGAGAGAGTGTGAAAGGGGAAGGAGCAGAGGGGGAAGGAAAGGGAGAAGGAGAGAATCTCCAGCAGATGCAGGACTCAATCTTACAACTCTGAGATTATGATCTGAGTTGAAATCAACAGTAGAACACTTAACCAAATGAGCCACCCAAGCGTCCCTATTTTGCTTCTGCTTTAAGCATAAATCCAACACAGACAAACAATGGGGAGGAATTTCTTTGGATTCCTGGGAGATGCTTCAGACAGATGATGGTCCAGCTCTAATTTCTACAGATATAGCAGAACTTGCTGATAGGAAGAAAGCCTGCAATCTTTTAAAATTTATGATGGTGTCTGGAAACTACCCAAACACTGGTTTACTGAAATGCCTCTTTGCTAAGTAGCTGCTCTTCCTGTCTTGTCTGTTTATGAAAATGGAAGACAGTTCCTTTTCCTCCTTTGCTCTGAGACTTCAAAACGTGCAATCTAGGATTATATTATTTCATATTTAAAATTATATCTATCTGAATTTTTGTAAATACCCACACACACACACAAACATACTCACACATATATGCATGTATCTATATATAGATGACATTTTAGGATATAGCCAGGGAGGAAGAAACTGAGGCTCAGAGAATATAAAATGATTTAATAAAAAATCAGAGTTGGTAGGTACCTGATTCATGGTATGAATCTATCTTGCTTTGAATTTAAAAACCACTGGCTTTCCTCAATATCACACTGGCTCATATAATCACTTTTTTTGTGTGTGTCTCATATATGGATGATCATCATTTCTTTGTGAACACTATTTGAAGGATTCAGAATGAAGATGTTCAATTAGGTTTAGTGAATGCTTCCATGAAATAGTTTATGTTTACTTTTATTCTATTTTTAGATTTAAAAGTCTCCAAGGGGGACGCCTGGGTGGCTCAGTTGGTTAAGCAGCTGCCTTCGGCTCAGGTCATGATCCCAGCGTCCTGGGATCGAGTCCCACATCGGGCTCCTTGCTCGGCGGGGAGCCTGCTTCTCCCTCTGCCTCTGCCTGCCATTCTGTCTGCCTGTGCTTGCTCTCTCTCCCTCTCTCTCTGATAAAAAAAAAAAAAAAAAAGTCTCCAAGGATAGGAACTGTCTCTTACTTTATAAGACCCTAGAATAATTCATAGTCTACACCTTGTCTTTCTAATTTTTTTTTTTTTAGATTTTATTTATTTATTTGACAGAGAGAAATCACAAGTAAGCAGAGAGGCAGGCAGAGAGAGAGGAGGAAGCAGGCTCCCTGCTGAGCAGAAAGCCCGATGTGGGGCTCGAACCCAGGACCTGGGATCATGACCTGAGCCGAAGGCAGCGGCTTAACCCACTGAGCCACCCAGGCGCCCCTGTCTTTCTAATTTAATTACCATCCTCACATTTGGATCAAGATGGAATATTGCCATTTGTAAAAACTGTCAAAAACTATATATCCAGGAATGCCTGGATGGCTCAGTCAATTGGGCAACTGCCTTCAGCTCAGGTCATGATCCCAGGATCCTGGGGTTGAGTCTTGTATCAGGCTCCTTGCTCAGCAGGCAGTTTCTCCCTCTGCCTGCCACTTTCCCTGCTTGTGCTCTGTTTCTCTCTTTCTCTCTCTGACAAATAAAAAAATCAATAAATCTTTAAAAAACAAAACCAAAAAACTATATATCCAAAGTGCATGTCTCAAAAGACACTTTGGTGATTGTGGGGTTATTGGATGATTGTTTATATGCATATTCCATTCATCCTTATTTTAGAACGAATTAGAAAAATCTGGTCCATATTATACCATTGATTCAAAAGCCCGAGTAAAGCAGAATATCCTCAGCATAAGCTAGAAATAGGCAGAGAATACCCCTCCTTGAGAAACTGAAAAAAGGAAAAAAAAAAACTATTATAAAGTATAACATTATATTCTACGATACTTAAAAATGAAGAAAGGGGACATGTACCAAGAAAATGGAAAGGTAAAACAAACAAGTCATGAATGAATATATACAATATTGAGGTTTAGTGGTCTATATATGAAAAAATTCTCCCAAGTTACTTAGTTCCAGGGATATTGGGAACCAATTAATGAGCCAAATCAATTACAAAATAATCTAGTAGCTCCAGTAAGTACATTTGTTAACCATATAATTATAAAACATGTTTGTAAGATAATATTGTATATAGGAAGATTAAGTAACAAAAGCAAGGACTTTCTCCCATTGTAATCATGTCTTGTAAGAGATATAAAAATGTTCAAAACAAAGAGATTAGAATGATAAAGAGACAGATAACAAATGGTTAATTAAGTGAAACTGTGATGCTTAAGAGGGAAAGCAAGAATTCTAGAGCTGTCTTAAAGCATTTAAAGATTTGTCCTGAGGAAGACAGAGAATCATATTCTTCAATTAGTGTTGAGCACGTACTAGATTCTCAATAGATATTATGGAAATGAATGAATGAGTGAAGGAATGAGTGGTTGAATAAACAGAGCCAGTGGGTAGAAAGAAAAGCAAAGGATGGAAGGGACGGGGAAATAAATACCACCTTAACGTAAAGACTAATGCTCTCTTGGCAAGAGTTGCCCACAGAGATTCAAATCAGCAAATGGTCTCAGCTGAATTAAAAAAAAAAATCAGATGACAGTTAATATTTTTTTCAGTATCACTGAAAAGAGAGATTCTGATTCTTGCCAAAATTACACATCTTGCAAGAAGCTAGCCTTTTTTTGTAGCTACATCAAGCCATGAAATTTAACCTTCAAACTAGTATTCTTTTTAATTCCTATAAAATGGTGAAACCAATTTTTAACACATGGGAACAATTTCAGGAAGGAAGTTATTCTGGGAGAGAAAATGTCAAATATTTTTCAATTAAATATGCATTTCCAACTGTTTCTAGAACAAACCAGTATTTGCAATACTAATAGTAGGGCTTCTTTCTCTCATCTAGGAGCTATGCGGGGAATTTCACCCATCTCCAACAAGGATATCAAGCCAGGTCTAGGACAACGAAAGAATGTGATATAGTACATAAACTCCCTTGACTTTAAGGTTAGGAAGTTATTCACTGAGGAGCTGGGATTTAAACCTGTGAATGACTTGGTTTTTTATTGTATGTTTTTAATGTCTGTGGGTTTTATTTCCGCCCGCAGAAAGCCTTCTACAGTTGTTTTTCTGAATTGAATTAGTGTCATCACTCTGTATGCCTAATCAACATCCTCCAGTAAGACACAATTTACAGCAGAAATAAATCTCAGTAGTTTTATCTGAGTTAAATGATACCCGAAGATAAGTAAAAACTGAGCAAGACCTTTTCTTAGGAAGATGCTATACTAAAATACCATTGTCATTTATGGAAAATGCATACTGACAGGACATTTTAAAATTCCATAGTAGACATTCTTTGAGGAGAGCTTTTTCTAGAATCAAAATATGAACTGGTAATGGAACGCACCCAAGAAAGCATCAGCGAAGCACTAAGCTTTGTGTGACGGACGGAGAGATTTGTAGATAGTTAGGAAGCTCTGCCATCATTGCACTTCATTCACTGGTTTTTAAAATTATTGAAATGGAAGAGTAGAAATGATACCAGTTATAAAATATGGAAAAATCCCACAGGAGACAGGGATCACTTAAGTATTTGCTTTTCTGATGGAGATAAGATTTATTCGCAGATGAGCATTCTAACCACTCCCCAGCTCCTACAACTTAAAGAGAGTTTCTCTTTGCACAGTAAGTTACTCTACCTTACCCATTATTTTCTTTGCAAAAGTTTGAACCCCCTCTGGGTTCCTCTGAATTGCACTCTCTCCTTCTCAAACACATATATCCTAAATTTTGTTTTAACATTTCCTTGCCTGTCATTTTAGTTTTATCTCATATAAGTAAATGCCCAACAATTTTTTTCTTTGAAATTCAGATAAAATGCTTGAAACATACATATTCTTTAACGACTTGCTTGCTTTCCTCAGCATATTATTTATGAGACCTATCCTATTACTGTGTATGGCTAGAGTTCATTCACTTTCATTGCTGTAGAGTGATCAATTATATATATCATCAATTGATATCTAAAGTGATTCCACCCATTTAAAAAGCTCCCACCAAAAGCCTATGGGAGATTTTATTAACCATTTACTCTCTAAAACCATTTAAGTCAAACTTCTTACCGTCAATATTGTAGGTGTGAAATAGTATCTCCCTATGTTTCCTATCATTGGTCTATTTTCTTATTTTGTTATATGAGCTTTTCTTATGGAATTTTAGGCTTTCTTTATCCAAACTGTCAACAAAGCAATAGTTTTGTTGACAATATGTGTACATATTCTCAATGTGTTGTGCCCTAATTTACCATATCTTCAATAAATGTAATTTTAACAGGTATCATCTACATTTTATACTTGATTTGTTCTCATGGGTTTTCTCCAAAAGAGAGGGAAAAATCTGACAGGATTTTCCTCTTAAGAATTAAATTTGTGATCTGATACTGCTATCAACTCACCTCAAACTGATAATGATTATAAGATACGGCAACTAAATTAATTTGCTTCCGTCAACACACACATACATGCACATACACAAGGAAAGAAACAGTTTTCCTACATCTTGTTCCATGTTATCAGTAGGTCTGATAGTAGAAATATACATGTTAGTGTTGGGCAGCTGCAGATCAGAAATATACACTATACACATTTTTGCTCCTTGACTGACTTTTGGCAAGTTATGCAACACTGTTCCCTACTTTTTCCAACTATTTCTTATTGCTAAATGCATTACATAAAATTATGGCAGGAATCTTTGTTTATTTGCCATTTTCCTATTGAATACTCCCACTGAGTGAATCTGTGTTCCCTTCTTTTTGAATAACAATCAAAATTCTCCCCAGTTTCCTGAATTTATTGTGTCACTATATCCCTGTAGAGTCATAAGTAAACCTCCTGTTTACATAGCATAATGTTGTCATATTGTGACTGACATTGAATGGTAAATACGTGGAGAAATGTTTCATGTATTCTAATTTACTTACTGGGCATTAGGTTAGCTTTCCCCAAGAGGACAGATTTGAAGTCACTCAGTTCTGAGGTTGAAAGCTCAGCTTTGTACAGTAGGGGTGTGAACTTGACCAATACTGAATCTTTTTGCGTAAACTGGTGGCCTCATCTTCATGAGGGAAAATCATAAGAAAAATATCTGTCTCAAAGACTATTGCTAGCATAAAGAGAGATAAAGCAGAAAATCAGGCTTATAGTAATTACTGGCTGAAAAAATTATAGTCATCTTCATCATCAGTAACACCCTTCTTGATAGTAGCTATTAAATTTACTGTGTGAGATATAAATAACAGTTAACAAATAAGAAATTATCATGTCTCAGTTTATGAAGTAGATGACCAAAGCAAGGTACAAGGCTGCCATCCTCCCACCCTGTCCTTCTGTCAGTCATCACTGATCAATAATTTCCTCCTTTATTGAGCTGAGATGTACCCTCAGGTTCCTTTTCTTTTTCTTTCTTTCTTTCTTTCTTTCTTTCTTTCTTTCTTTCTTTCTTTCTTTCTTTCCTCATCAGGGACTGTATATTTAATAATGTTTTATTGAAGTGTAGTTGACATACAATATTATATTAGTCTCAGCCATACAACATAATTCAACATTTATATATAATTGAAGCAATCATCATGATAAATCACCATCTGTCACCATATAGATTTGTTTCAATATTCCCTATGCTATATATGATATCATCACGACTTATTTATTTTACAACTAGTTTATACTACATAATCCCCTTCCTCCTTTTTGCTCATTCCCCCACTCCACAGGTTTTATTTGATTGTTTTTTCAAAACTGGACCCTAAGTTATGCCAGTTTGATTTGTCTGTGAATTTAGAATATGGCTTGTGAAGTTTACTGGGCAGAAGCAAGACCTACACTGGAGAGACTACTTGGGATGCAGCAGAAGAGGAGGAATGGCCAAACTTAAGTTTCATACGACAAAGGCAGATGTTGGCTAAGGAACTTCCGAAAAGGATAAATAAGGATTCCTCTGAAACCTGATTGAACCACCCATGGCTTAGAACTGCTAAACCATGTGCTATTTGAGGTGAACCTAAATTGATAAGATTCTACATAGAGTTCTTAGCAATATTTTAGCAAGCACAAAAAATGCAGTTCTCAGCCTTATATTACACATATCCTCTTTTCACAAGAAAAAAAAGACTGGAAAAGACATGAAGGAAATGGTTTCTCTTTTTTTTTTGAGATCCCAGGAAGCATGTTCTAAATGACTAAGGTGTTTCTCATCTACTCCCATAAGGGGTATTCTGTCTACATTCCCATGGTGACGTAATGCCACATCTTCAACTAAGGGACACTTTATTATTTTTTTTCCAAGGAAGGTGGGAACAATACCCTTCAGCTTTGCACCCATAGTTCTAAAGCTAAATTCTGAGGTTATTCCAATTTCCCATTTCTGGGGTCCTACCTAGTTTTCTCACCATCTGATAAAGAAAGAAAATGACAAAATGAAAAAATTAGGTATCAAGGAGTACTCCTTACATTGGAGCTTGACCCTCTTGATGCAGTAAACAAATGCAAAAGCAAAATTAAATTTCCTTACTAACTATAGCACATTAACAAGTCCTTGAAACAGGCAGAGCTGGGAGCTCAGCTGCCTCAAATGTTGAACTTTGCTGAGGGCAAAGGCCATCTCAGCCTGACCTCTAGGATCCTGTGAGTCTACTTTATTTTATTTATTTATTTTTTAAAAAGATTTTATTTATTTATTTGTTTGAGAGAGAGAGGGAGAGAGAGTCCACAAGCAGCAGGGAGAGGCAGAGGGAGAGGGAAAAACAGGCTCCCTGCTCAGCAGGGAGCCCAACGCAGGGTTCAGTCTTAGGACCCTGGAATCATGACCTAAGCTGAAGGCAGACACTTAACCAACTGAGCCACCCAGGCACCTCCTGTGAGTCTACTTGAAGCATGAAGAAATTCCTTTGGAAACTTCCCTTATGTCTATAGCCACCCACCCCTCCCAGTTATATGTTGACAATTATCCCCAAGCTTATGGCCTGCTATCATCTGAAGAGTCTCATGAGTGAGCGTATACTAAACAGTGATAAATGACATTTTCCTAACAATAGGTAGCCCCTCAGGATCCTGAAAACATTCTTTCCAAAATACCTTGGAGGCCTGTGCTATCCCTAATCCCCTCCCAACTTGAAAGTATATAATGGGCCTCTCCTCAAGACCCCAGTGCAGCTCTTTCTTCCCTGTCCCCTTGCTTTAATAAATATATAAATATATGTATAAAATATAAATATATATATTTCCAATGGCCAATCAAGAGAGCCTGAAGCATTACATGTATTGGACTGTGGGGCAAGCACTTTTAAAGAAGGAGTAGAGTGAAATCTCTAATGTCAGACTGATTCATCCAGTCCCAGGGATACTTAGCTATCCTAAACCATAGTACATGTAGTTACTCAGTTCTTCAGCTGCCCTGCCCCCATGATTTTATATTTATGTAAACATTACCTGGATATCTTTATTAAAGGGTTCAATTTTGGCATAAATGAGATCCTTTCCGTAAGGGCCTATCTAGCCAGGGCGATTCTATCTGGTTAAACAGTGATTTTGTTTATGCAGTAAAACTTAAACTGACGCTGCTCCCTCCGCCCTCTCCCCAGGGGAACTTACTTAAAAGCAAGTCTGGGAAACCAGTCCCAGGTAACAAAGCCCAAACACAAGGGCGGGTCAGGTCAGGTGGAGATAACGGGCTGAATGCAGGGATTAGCCGGGTCAGGTGGAGACATCCAATCAGTATAGAGCGCATACTGTCTCCCTAGCTACCAAGGAGTGTGGGCCCCGCCTTTTGGGTGCCTTTTGGGCACCAATTCTGACCAAGGTGATAGGCTAGTTCAAATAGCTACTATAGGGTGAATTGTAATTCAATTGGTCACTTATGTGTGACCTAGCATGACTGTGCAGCTTTCTCTGTGTGTTACAATCTCATTGGTCACCTGTGCGTGGCCAGGCCCAACCACATGGCCTTTGCCCTTAAAAGCTAGTCTATAAGGGAGGGAGGAGTCGCCTCTTTGTAAGAGGCGACCCTGGCCGGTCAGTTTGATTCTCGATGCTTGGCACGAAATGAAGCTTTGCTTGACCTTCGCTTTGTATCAGTCTCGTTCCTTTAATCACGGACCCATTATTGGGGGACCTTTCACTTTCCATGGCTTACCCTTCAGTAACTCATTTGTCTAGAGCTCTTCGTCTCACTGTTTTCTGAGAAACTTGGTCATGTGGCACATTTTCTATCTGCCCACTGGCAGACATGAGAGAACAACTGTAGAAGATGGCTGGAGAAGTCATCAGTGTGAACGAGTCCATTTATTCTTCGGGTAATTCACAACCTTCAACCTGCATAAAACTTGACAGGAGAGCATGACTGAACAGATTCCTAGGCTACATCCCAGATGATCTGGGATGAGGCTTGAGAATTTTATATCTATCAAGTTATCAGGTAATGCTGCTATTAGTTTAGGACTACACATTGAATATCACTCAATTATGACACCAGTGGCAATTTTAGGATATTTTGTTGACAGATTTTAGAGAAAGAGCTTTCTCTTCTGCATAATCTTCTTTCTTTGTATCTTCACATTTAAAATGGCAGGTGTATTCCTCAACCAGTAATGATGCCTTATTTGACTCACAGATGGGATGTCAATTCAGTGCTGCCTGTGCAATGATCACATTCTATACATAATTCAAATGTGATCTGATATCAACTGTTATGTACTTTTGAAAGCTCAAATTACCACGGGTCTGAACGTGCTTCCTCAATCTACCCAAACAGATATGTAGAACTCCTAAAAATATCTCCTGTTATTCCTAATTGTCCCCTCCCTCGCCAAGGGGACACAGCTTATAAACCAGTTTCTAAAGGTGCAAGCAATTTCAGTTTCTACTGCATTCTTCCTCTCATGCCTGGCTCCCCACTTCCCAAAGAGTCTCCTATTTAAGGTCCTCAGTGCTGCTGCTGTGGAGAACAAAGGCAAAGGCAATGTAGACAAAATTAAATTTCCTTACTACTTGCAGCCCATTGACAAATACTTAAAAGAGAGGCAGGGTGGGACATTCCTCCAGGAACTCCCAATCGTCTTCATGTTAATGTTTTGCTAAAGGCAAAAAGCAACCTTAGCTTGACAAAGAGCCAAACCGCTAGGATCCTGTAAGCCTTGTTTAACATAAGAACACCCATTTTTGAAAATTTACTTGTCTCTATCAACACCTCCCTCCCAACCACCACTGACTGAAACGTCTATAACTAAGTACTCCTCACAATCCAGGGCAGCTTTTTACGCCCTTAGGGTCTGTCCCCGTGCTTTAATAAAACCACCTTTTTTTGCATTGAAAACGTCTCAAGAATTCTTTCTTGACTGTTCGCTCCTGGACCTCCTCATATCAAATCACATCACTGCTACTCTGATCACTGTCCATTAGGATGTACTCTTCTCAAGCAACCAATCCTCAAGCTGCTGGAGCAGATTCTATGCAGAAGCAGGACGAAAAAAACCCACCCACTTCTGCACCACCCTTCAACCACTTTTATTATCCAGGAACCAGGGAAAAATCCTTTTACATGCTTAGGATTTTTTAAAGTCACTCTTGAATAGTTTCCCTGACAATAGGTCTTTTAATTGGTAAATATTGATAAATTGGTAAATATTTAAAATCAATCCAAGAGGATGGATGGTGAATAAACCCTATTTACACTTACTCTTTCTGTTCACAACCAACAATAGCCACCTTCTTCCTTCTCTAATTATAAGGCTCAGTTCCACCCATATTGGTGAATACCAAATAATGGGAGTTGTCTATGCTAGGCCTATGAATGATTAATTTAGCTTTATTAACACATAATTAGCTCCTCCTAGCACTAAAGCTCCGTTTTACATCTTCTTCCTTTTGTCTTGCACATAGTTTGAGGCTATTTTATCATTTTAGATGAGAAATGACAGTGGCTTGTTTTTGGGGGAGTCTAGTAAGGATGAAGAGCAGTGATTATATTCAGAGTGTGTTTGGGGTTTGTTTCTGCAATGCTCTCCATGTTTTCCCATTACGATTTATGTCATTTCGAGAGAATTTAAGATGTATTGCTATTCATGTTCTCCTGGGATGTTTTTATTTTTTTTTTTGTTTTTTATTTTGTTTTTTTAAAGATTTTATTTATTATTTGACAGAGAGAGACACAGCGAGAGAGGGAACACAAGCAGGGGGAGTGAGAGAGGGAGAAACAGGCTTCCCACTGGGCAGGGAGCCCCATGCGGGGCTGGATCCCAGGACCCTGGGATCATGACCTGAGCCAAAGGCAGACACTAAATGACTGAGCCACCCAGGCACCCTCCTGGTTTGTTCTTAGCTCTTGCTGTAGTTTTAATAGTCAAACAACTTCACATCTGATTTACATAAGTGACACAAATGTGATAGAGTCTGACAAATCCAAAGAATCTTGTCCCACCATTGCAGCAAATTGGGTGTTAGAGAGGCTTTATTAAAGTCCTCAGGGCTTCTCAAATAAAACAAAGATTTCAGAACGAGTTACATTAACTATTTGCAAAAGTGTCACTCTAACATTTATATGCAATTTAAACATGTTTCCCTAATTCCTCTTAACAGTCCTTCTCTCAGGGGCAGAGAAGCCTTGAACTGCCTTCGGTGGTGTTTTTCTCACCTAGCAGATGCAAAATATTGAGGTTAGTAGGGTAATCCTGTCCAAGTACCTGTTCATTCTTTTCATAGTTAATAAAATATGCAACAAATCATCCCAGTTTTTCCTCTGCACTTTTCTGTGATGTATCCCTCCTTTTGTTATCCTTTCATCATCTCTTAAGGCTTTCATTATCTCTTGCCAAGATTACTAAAATGCCTCTTATGGTCTCCCTCCATACTTCTCTCAAATCAATCTTTCCTACAGTGACAGATTTACCTAAACACGCAATTTAACTACGCTACTTTTACTTAGATCTGTTATTTCCTACATTGTATGGTAAAGATAAAAAATCTCTGGAGTTGAATTTTACAATGGCTATTATTGGGCAATTTTAGGAGTTGAGAATACTAGGTAACACTCCCAGCAAATGGTGGAATGCTTAAACATATGAATGTATCTTTTATGAAGAATAAGTGTGAAGACATTAATTTAGTACATATAAAAAATACATGCCCTCATTTTCAGTATTTGCATCAGCATTTCAGAAATAACTATCTTAAGCTAAAAATAGGACTAACTAAAGAAAATGGTAGAGCACTAGACATGAATCACATTTTGGGTTTTTTTGTTTTTGTTTTTTTTAAGATTTTTATTTATTTATTTGACAAACAGAGATGACAAGTAGGCAGAGAGAGAGGATGGGAAGCAGGCTCCCTGCTGAGCAGAGGCTGAGGGGGGGCTCTATCCCAGGACCCTGGGATCATGACCTGAGCCGAAGGCAGAGGCTTTAACCCCCTGATTCATCCAGGTGTCCCCATGAATCACATTTTGAAAAGAAATCTGATTTCTATAATAAAATAAATGTCCTAATATCAGTGGGTAACCAATATGAAGCAGATTATGGAGGTTATATCGATAATTAAATAAAAGGTGAAGAGGTAATAAGAAAGATATAAGGGGAAATATCAGTATAGATTTTGAATAAAAGCTATTGGCTGTTCAAAATTCTTTTCAATAATAGAACATTATTTTAAAGTGCCATCTATACAAGTAATAATATTGGTTGAATATACTATTGAGTGTCAAATATTCTATTTAACTCATCAAGGACATAATCAGCAGAGAATAAATTTTGCAGAATTCATTGGAACACAACCAGTGTTTTGATAAGGCTGGGGAAGAACAGGGGTGACGTTTTGACATACAGATACCCTGGAACCAGAACTAATCTTGCTGTTTCCACGTGATGTCCTCAGAACATCAAGCAATCGCTCTCTCTACACTGCCTGGTTCCCCCAAAACTCCATTTGTATGGTGCTGGGAAGCCAGAAAACCTGTGGTTCCAAGATATGTGAGGAAAATACACAAAAAAACACCCAGCAAGAAAGGTAGATGATACTGCCTATTTTTAAACTCAAGCGGTACTGATCCTGTTCCAGGCTTCTTTAATTTAAAAAACTGATGAGCATCCTAAATGTAGTATTCAAAAGAAGAATCTTTAATAGCTCAAAAAACAAGAAGGTTATAACTCACTTCCAAAATCTCAGGAAATGAGAGAAGGAAATTCTTTGCCTACATCTCCCAGAAAGTGTGTCTATTCCTCCTCTACATTCCCGCCTCTGGCTTAATCTGTTCTTCATCTGGAGAAGTTGCTAACTCTATTGACAAACAAGTCAAATGCTGTTGAATTTATAAAAATGTAAGATCTTTTTTTGAACGTGCTAATTGTATCAATTATGTGTTGCTGTGTAATGAGCAAACTACTCAAACTTCAGCATCATAGAGCAATAAGCATTACTATCTCTCAGAGGCTGTGAGGTTCAGGAATCCAAGAAGGGCTTGGTTGTATGATTCTGGCTCGGGGTTTCTCATGAGGCTGCAGTTGAACTGCCTCTCAAGACTTGAATGGGATGGGAGAATGCGCTTCAACACTCATTCTTATGGCTGTTGGCAAGAAGGCCTCAGTTTATTTCTCTCCTCTTGTGTTTTACCATAAGCAGCAAGAGAAACCAGGCAACACTTTGAATACTTTGTGTGGAAACCTCAGCTAGATCATGCAGTCACTATAGGCAACAATGGTGTCAAAAATTTCTGCCACTAGAGAGCAAGGATCTCCTCAAGTTTCCAATAACATTTATCTTACTTTCCTACAAGCCTTTGGTGAGAGCCTTATCAAATAAAGACCTTCAACAAACTTATATAAATAAAAATAAATATAATATAAAATATTTATATATTTATTATATAAAATATATATAAATACAAATAAATAAAGGCTTCAACAAACTCCTTCTTTAAGGGCAGCATTTGAGTAGGATCTAAAAGGAGTCAGGGAGAGAACCATGCAGCTATCTGGGGGGAAGAACATTCCCACTGGAAGAAGAAGAGTGCACAGAAGCACTGAAGTAGGGATGTTCAACATGTTCAAGAAATAACCCAAAGGCCAGGTGGGCTGCAGCAAAATAAATGAAGGAAAAAGTATAATGAGTAGAAAGAAGGAGATAGAGCAAGGAGTCAGATCCTTTAGTGGCTCTAAATACTTGGATTTCTCTCTGATTGAGGTGGGGACATAATGGGGAAATGCAATCTGATTTAAATTACAAAATCACCATCTTGGATGCTATATGGAATATAACTCTGTGTGTGTGGTAACTATAAGTCAGTTGGTAAACTTATTACAGTTCAAGTCAGTCCAAGTATGAGACAATGCACTAACAGTGGCTCATAGCAGTAGAATTAGTGAGAAATTCTAAAGGAAGAGTCATAGTATTCAGAAATTCTAAAGGAAGAGTCATAGTATTCAGAGGAACTGATGCTCTTTCCAAATTTTAAAACAGAATGATGAGTTGTTAAATGTACAGATAAAACTAGCTTTGAAATAAATGCTAGTCAATATGACACTTAAAAAGACAGCAAATGTTAGAGATGAATTAATTAACACAAATATTAACTTGAATATTCTATATAAGAAACAGTCAAGATACACTGAAATTGAAAGGGAAAGAAAACAACTGAAGAAGATACTTTCTTCATCTATGAAAATCTTGTAAAAATGTTCATCTCTAATAAGGCAGTATGTGTTTGCAAGACCAATTTCAGTGTATCCATCTAAACATGGTTCCAGAGACAATTCTGTCACAGTTCAGGAAGTTACCTCATTCCTTTTGTAGGCATTTACAGAAGGTCAGACACTCAGTGCTTGGGAAAGAGAGTTTACCAAAGAAGCAAACATCCCCACCCTCTTGAAGCTTTTCTTTTTGATGTTCTGTATTACATACTACTGGTGAGCTGATGACAAGTCATAATTTTATAACTCTCAAGACTTGGGATCATTAGCATTTGATTGAAAAACCAAAGGTACACATTCATAAAGTATCAAATTGCAATCCTGATAAATAGATCATTGGGGTATTCTGTTTTATGTCTAAAGTTTGAGGTTAAAGCATAAGTGAATTTAAAAAACCCAACACGTGTGCATTTCACAGATATATCAGCTTCATAATCAGGTTTGGAAATTCAAAGTTCCTTTACTCATCTTTATGCAAGTGAACTAGTTGTGATATATCATAGAATGTATTGACCCAAAGGAAAGTTTGACAGATGAAAAGGACAGATGACATCTGATAATTAATGGAGCAGTACAAACAAGTCTCTTGGTGTCTGTGTTTATCAGATAAGGAATAACGGACTAACTGAAATTGCACATTGGTAATCAGCCTTTCAGTGGTTTTAGCACATAGATTACCTTACCATTAACTATGACTTTAAGATGTATTTGAAAGTAGCTACCTTAAAATGCATAAAGGCAAAGAATCTACAGAACCTGAGACATTCTGACCAGGAAAGCTGAAGATTTGGAAATAGCATTTCAAAGACAAAGTCAAAGTAGTTGGTAGTGTAGTTTTATCTCTTTGATCACTATTGTACTGAATATCCAATAGAAGCACTTTCAATTTTACTCTAAGGTAAAAGTGGCACAGGACAGATCCCAGGTATGGACTGGCCCTCAATCTCTTCTAGGTGTGGTCTCAGACCACTGACCCCTTTCTGTTCCAGGAGTCTGTTCTGCATCTATTTAGGTCCTATGTAGCCCCTAAAGATTATCCCCGGCACCTCCAGTCATCCTTCACCTATTACACTCTCATATGCTCTCTCATATGCTCTTTTTTGGAGAGTTATGATGTCTAGTACTACAATTTATCTCCGTTGTCCATGATGTACAACCAGCCACGTTGTTAGAGTTATTTACTAGCTAATCATTAAGTTTGTGAGGAAACCTGGAGTTGTAAATATAGTCTGAATGGTACTGGAGGTAGTTCTGGGAGTAGAGTAGGACTTATTAAAGTATTTTTTAATTATAGGAATCATCATTTTATGGAAAACATTTGCACTATAAATCTTTCCCCAATGACCAACATAGTCTTGACATTTATTTATTTATTTTTTTATTTACAAAACCAGCATTGTTGTTGCAATCTATGCTTGAAGAATTGCCAGATGTTATACATATTTAAGGGAATGTACTGCTTGGAGGCTACAGATTATTTTTAAAATAGGAGATTGGGGCATTTGTTTCTTCCCCTATTAATATTATTAACAGGGGAATAATTAGTAACCTCAATCCTTAGTTGCTGAATTCACACTCATTCTTAGGGACAGAATTATGGGATTTTTTAGATGTTGTATGATAGTTGTATGATAGTGCCAGTGGAAGCTTCAGATTCATATTTAATTGATATTAATAATAACTGAATCACTACTCTTTATCAGGCACTGTGTCAGGTAATTTCACTGGTTGCCTTAATTTAGCCCAAACAAGCAGACATGGCTTAGTCCTTTTATTCAAAGAGAGAAACTGAAGCTTGACGAGATAAAATAACTTGCTTGAAGCATCACAGACTCTGTTTAGATTCAGGTTTTTATTCTCAGTCTAGTATTCTCTGTTATACCACACAGACCCACTTATTATTCTGCAAGGAGGATTCATATCCTTAATCTTTAGTCTTAAAGATCTGTGACATTTATCATTAGAGACTAGCTACTAATCCTATTGTGTTCTGGGTTATTATTTCTAGAATGCCATTTTAGTCTGAGGATTATAGGGGCAAAAGTAAGCACCCAACTACATTTCTCAACTAGTGATTCAAAATCTTCAACATTCCCACAGACAGAGCTTCACTTCTAAATGATACATTTTATTTCAATTTCTCAGGGGTTTGAACAAATGCCAAGAATGGAGCTTGGTTTTCTCAAATTGAGCTAGATTAAATTATATCTTGTCTTCATTCTGTCATGCAATGGCTTGGAATTATAAATAGTACTAATATGACTGCCTCTGTTCACTTTGATATACACATGACTACTAAAACCAACCTAAATTAATTAAACAAGTTTTAATTTGATTTTTAACCTTTTAAGCAGCCTAAAATAAGGGAGGAGATCTAATTTGGAAAGCAGAGATGCCCAAGATGACAAATCAAATTTAATCCATGTAACAAGCCAGATAGTAACTTGACTGGAGACACATTTCTATGGGCCAGATTATGCCCTAAAGAGAGATTTAAAAAATGCTAATTTGGCAACTTAGAAACTTGGAATTAGGAAACATATATTGATAGACTGAGGAACCTGGGTTCTGGCTCAGTGGACACTTCTGCTCTGGGATACATTCTTACTTTCTATGAAAAGCCATCTAGCTTTCTTTTCCTTACTTTAAAATTTTTTTGTTTCTATACCACACTTGGGAAGATTTTATTGGAGGAGGAGGAGAACTTGACAAAGTGTTCTGAATTATTTAAAAAGGAAATATGTGGTCTGTTAATAAAGTATTTGTGTTGGTGGTGATGAGGAGGAGGAGGAGGAGGAAGAGGAACAGGATGCCAACATTTACAGAAAGTTTACTACATACCAGACCCTATTCTAAGTTCTTTAAGTATAGTCACTTCTTTAGTATTTATTTCAACCCCCCATTATCATCTCTATTTTTACAATGAGAAAACTATGACCTTTTTTTCCCCAATTAACTGAAGCCAACTAACAGTATAGGCACTGTCTTCTTTTATTTGTTTTTCAGTAGCTCCACATAGTCAATTAATGTCTACTGAGAATTGATTCTAGAGGCACAAAGGTGAATATGACATAAACCCTTATCTCAAAGGGCTTAAAAATAAATAGGAAGCAAATATCAGAGGTTATCAGTTCTGTCTAGGGACAAATTGCAGGGCACTATAAGAGCCCACGGGGGGACTCCTAAGATGTTCTTAACATTCACATGGAGGGAGACAAACATGAATCAATCTTTTTTTAAAGATTATTTTATTTATTTATTTATTTTAAAGAGAGAGAGAGAATGGGGGAAGGTCAGAGGGAGAGAGAGAGTCTCAACCAAACTGCACTGAGCATGGAGCCTGATGTGGGGGTCAATCCCTGGACCCTGAGCTTATGACCTGGGCCAAAACCAAGAGTTGGATGCTTACCAGACTGAGCCACCGAGGCAACCCCCCAATCATGCATTAATTTTAAAAACCATTATGTGTTATGCAGGAAACTAAAGTAGAGAAGAATAGGGAGGTTCTAGGTGGGTAATGGTAGGACAATTTTTTTTTTTTAAAGATTTTATTTATTTATTTGACAGAGAGAGATCACAAGTAGACGGAGAGGCAGGCAGAGAGAGAGAGGGAAGCAGGCTCCCTGCTGAGCAGAGAGCCCGATGCGGGGCTGGATCCCAGAACCCTGAGATCATGACCTGAGCCGAAGGCAGCGGCTTAACCCACTGAGCCACCCAGGCGCCCCATGGTAGGACAATTTTAAATAGGAAGACTAGAAGAGAAAAAATTCTTGAAAAGAAAAATATTTAAATAGAGACCAAACACTGATGTTTAATATCAGTGTTCAAATATCTGGAGAAATGCCAGTCTCATCAAAGAGAAAAGAGAAAACAAATGCAAAGGCACCAGGGCAGAATAATTCCTGATATGTTGGTGAAACATCAAAGAGGCTAGTGTGGTTGGAGGGATGTAAGTGAAAAGAGAGTAATATGAGATTAGATCAGGAAAAAAATGGAACTGCAACATCCTTTAAAGATTTGAAAGCTTTTGTACATTTTCCTTTTCTTTTCTTTTTATTGTTTATTTTTTCTCTAAAGTGAGAGGAGAAATCTTTAGAAGGCTTTGAGTGAAGGAATAAAATAATTTGTGTTCCATTTTTAAAGTAAATTTTATCTACTGCATTGAATACAGATTGTAGAGAGATAAACAAGGAAGCTGTGATACCAGTTAGATCAAAAGTTAGACTGATGAGACATGAAGTGCAGGAGTGAGGGGACAGGGGCATCAGTGACTAAGGGTTAATCATTTTGAGAATGATAAAATGAAAATAAAACTCAAGGATCATTCTAATTTACACATTAGTGACAAAATGATTAAATATAACTGCAAACAATATAATGTAAAACATACCTTATCTTGCTTTATGCTTGGGCATTTCTATGGTCAATAAACTCAGTTAATATCAATAAAGATAAGGTCATTCATTTCTTTGCCTCTTGTACACAATAAATTTAGTTACTACCATTGGCACAGACCAGATGCTATCGAAGGTAACTATCTCTCAAAAATTTGTTAATGATTAGATATTCATGTGAAAAAATGAGCTTTCTCTCTTACCCCATGCCATACACTAAGATTAACTTGACATGGATCATAGATACAAACAGTCAAGTTAAACCAAAAGGACTTTAAGAAGAAAACAAAGGAAAAATCTGTACCTAGGGGTAAGTGAAAATTTCTTCAATATGTATCAAAAAGCAAAACCACTGAAAGACTGATAAACTGGACTTTTCAAAATGAAAATGACTTGCTCTTAAAAAAAAAAAAAACCATGAAAGCAATGTTGCGGGGATACATATATTCTCCCAGAATTATATACAGATAATATAATATAATATAATATTCTTCAAAAGAGCATTTTAAAAAGGGAAAGACAGCAATGCTAGAAGGATATATGTGTATGTATATATATATATATATATATATATATATATGTGCATCCACACACAAACACACCATATCATATATATATGTGAAATATAGATACATTTATATATATCAATAAATATATATATCGATTATATTCAAGCTTAAATAGAGTAAATAATACGTCTTAAAACCAATACTAAAAAAACCAAATAACTTAATATAAAATAAGCAAAATATCTGAACAGACACTTCAGCAAGATATATAAATGACTAATAAGCACATAGAAAGATGTGTAACAACAATTGTTTGAAAATGCAAATTAAAACCATAATGAGATATGATAGCTCATCCAACTATTAGAATGCTTAAAAGACAAAAAACCCAGATAACAGCAATTACTAGCAATGATGTGGATCAACTGGGACTCTCCTACATTGCTGGTAGGAATATAAAATAAGATACCCACTTTTGGAAAAGAGTTTTAAAGCTTCTTATAAATTTAAACATAAACTTGGCTTTGAAAAATAAAATTATGTGTCCACTCAAAGAGTTGGTACATGAATTTTCACTTCAGCTTTACTCATTACAGCTAAATCTTGGAAATAATTCAAGTATTCATCAACAGCTAAATAGATCAATTATGGTATATTCATACAATGAAACACAATTCAGCCATAAATAGATAAGAACCACCAATACACAGAACAACATGGATGAATTCCCAAAACATTATGCTGAGTGAAAGAAGCCAAACACAAAGGACAGTGTGCTGTAAGATTCCATGAATGTGACTCTCTAAAAGAGACAAATATAATTTACACTGGTGGGGCAAGCTATGGTTTACCTGGATTTGTGGTGTTGGGGAAGGGGATTATTTAGGAAGGACATGATAGGGTTACCAAATTTAGCAATCCATCAGTCAATCAACTAAAAATACAGGACTCTCAGTTAAATTTAAATTCAGATAAAAAAATAGATTTTTTTCACTATCTCTCAAATATTTCATGAAGCATATTTATTTTTTGAAGTGCAAATTTAACTTGGCAACCTGACAGGCTGTGGTGATGGGAATGTTCTTAATTTTGGCCATGGTAGTGCTTATGTAGATGTATGCTTTGTCTAAATACATCTAAATATACACTTTATTGTTTGTTTGTTTGTTTATTTATTTATTTATTTATTTTAAAGGTTTTATTTGAGAGAGAGTGAGAGAGAGCATGAGCAGGGGCAAGCAGAGGGGGAAGCAGGCTCCCTGCTGAGCAGGGAGGCCCTATATGGGGCTCCACCCCAGGACTCTGAAATCATGGCCTGATCCAAAGGCAGATGCTTAACTGACTGAGCCACCTAGCTACCCCCCCATTTTATTGTTTTAAAATTATACCTCAATAAACTAAAAAGAAAAACTGCATTGTTGCTAACAAAATTACTAGATACAGGTAGATGAAATCATTTACCATAGCCAAAAAGCATACTTCAAAATAAGATTATTACCATAGTATTAAATTTTATGTTAGAAATGGAAAATTCACAAGACTTGCTGATTATTGAGGCTCAGTCCTAGAATTTCTCCATATAAAATTGACCACAGGGCATAATTGCTTATTAAAGTTCAAATATTCTTATATTTCCACTTACCTGGTGAACTAGCTGTCTGGAGAATTCTTCCTATAATTCTGATATGTATTTATATTTCAATCTATGGGTGCATCAGCAGAAAGAAAGGTTAATCTCCACAGACTAGACTGCTGGCCTTGAATTTGGTTTTGAGTTTCTATAAAATTATGAAGGGGAAGAGATAACCTGGCGTATGAGAAGCCTGGGAGCCTGGATAAGAAAGCCCCATATGAAGTCAGGGGAGGAAGAAGTGTTTCCAGTAAGTAACATCCACAGTGAATTTACTAGGAAAACAAACAAAACCAGATCTCAGATATACTGGGAATGTATTTCATTCTCAGGCTTCACTCTGGGAGGAGGAAAACAAAGAATTTGTCCCAGAATGTACCTAAATTTCAGTCTACTCGCACATAGAGGCTTGTGACCAGAATTCTACTCTTTTATTAGCCTTGAAAATCCTTAGCAAACTTGCAGTTTAAAATGGTTCTGGAATGGTGTCTGGTAGAAGCAAATGTGTACACTCTTTGGAAAAACACACCTAGACCTCAATTCAGACCTCAAAGATTCCCAGGATGAAAGACCTCAATATGAGACAGGAATCCATCAAAATCTTTGAGGAGAACACAGGCAGCAACCTCTTTAACCTCAGCCACAGCAACTTCTTCCTAGAAACATCACCTTTGGCAAGGGAAGCAAGGGCAAAAATGAACTATTGGGACTTCATCAAGATCAAAAGCTTTTGCCCAGCAAGGGAAACAGTCAACAAAATCAAAAGACTACTGACAGAATGGGAGAAGATATTCACAAATGACCTATAAGATAAAGGGCTAGTATCCAAAATCTATAAAGAACTTATCAAACTCAACACCCAAAGAACAAACAATCCAATCAAGAAATGGGCAGAAGACTTGAACAGACATTTCTGCAAAGAAGACATCCAAATGTCCAAAAGACAAATAAAAAAGTGCTAAACATCACTCAGCATCAGGGGAATACAAATCAAAACCACAGGGAGATACCATCTCACACCAAGCAGAATGGCTAAAATTAAGAAGTCAGGAAATGACAGGTGTTGGCAAGGGTGTAGGGAAAGGGGAACCCTCCTACACTGTTGGTGGGAATGCAAGCTGGCGCAGTCACTCTGGAAAACAGTATGGATGTTCCTCAAAAAGTTGAAAATACAGCTATCCTATGACCCAGCAACTTCACTGCTGGGTATTTACTCCAAAGATACAAATGTAGTAATCCGAAGGAGCATATGCACCTGAATGTTTATAGCAGCAATGTCCACAATAGCCAAACTATGGAAAGAGCCTAGATGTCCATGTACAACTGAATGGATAAAGAAGAGGTTTTATACACACACACACACACACACACACACACACACACACACACACACACACAATGGAATACTATGCAGCCATCAGAAAACCCCAAATCTTGCCATTTGCAAAGACATAGATGGAACTAGGGGGTATTATGCTAAACGAAATAAGTCAATCAGAGAAAGACCAGTATCATATGATCTCACTGATATGAGGAATTTGAGAAACAAGACAGAGGATCATAGGGGAAAGAAGGGAAAAATGAAACAAGATGAAACCAGAGAGGGAGACAAAATATAAGAGATTCTTAATCTCAGGAAACAAATTGAGGGTTGCTGGAGTGGAAGGGGGTGGAAGGGATAGGGTGGCTGGGTGATGGACACTGGAGAGGGTATGTGCTATGGTGAGTGCTGTGAATTGTGTAAGACTGATGAATCACAGACCTGTACCCCTGAAATAAATAATACATTATATGTTAATTAAAAACAAAAATCAAAAACTTTCTGGGGACACCTGCATGCTCAGTCACTTAACTCTTGATTTCAGCTCAGTTCATGATCTCAGGGATATGAGATGGAGCCCCACGGAGGCTCTGTGCTCAGGATGGAGTCAGCCTGAGATTCTCTCACTCCCTCTCCTGTGCCCCTCCCCCAATTCATGTTCTCTCTCAAATAAATAAATGAATAAAATCTTTAAAAATGTTTCAGAAAACACCATTCCTATTCAAAAATTTCAAAACTTATGAGCAAACAAATCACCTTGAGTAAGACTGAGCAGAAAACAAACAGCCAGACTAACAAAGCCTATAGATACTGAGTTAGTACATGTTGATGTAAAAATAGCACGTTTATATTTCAATCCAGAATTTATCAAAATTTTGATTAAACAATTTTGATTTAATCAAAGAAAATAAAAATCATGGACAAATTTGTCCAAATAATGCCCACTTATATAAACTTAGAATAATCAAGGCAATATTGATTCATGGATAGATTAATAGAGAAATGGGGGAAAAAAGGAACATAGAACAAGATACCTACGTTCTTGAAAAGCTTGATGTTATGGAGATGGTTCTGTATATCAAAAGTAATCAATAAACCATTGGATAAATTGTGTTGGGAAAAAATGTTTACATATAGAAAGAAAGTACTTGGTTTCACTCTTTGCACCATCAAAAATTATTCTCAGAGATTTAAGTGTTAATTTGAAAGGTAGAAGTGCAAAGCCATTAAGAGGCAATATAAGAAAAGATCTTTATGATCTCAGAGTGGGTACAGATTTCTAAAGAGGACAAATAAAAATATTTTAATAAGAAAGATTTAAAAGTTTGATTAAGCCTAAATAGAATATACAAGCATTAATTAGAGGAAGATGCTTGCACCACAAATAACTGGAAAAGGATTAGTATTTAGAATACAGAAAATTCATAGCAACCAATGAGAAAATAAAAATAACCGAACAGAAAAAAAAATTCAGGAACAAAAACTCCACAGAACAACTATTATGTAAATCAATATACACATCTCATTAATAATTGGGGACACAGAAATTATGGATGAAAAAATTATGCCCGCCTGCTTGGTAAAAATTAGAATATCTAACTCAAGCACTGATTAGGATGTTGAAAGCTTTAGGACTACTTATACATTATTAATGGGAGTATATAATTATGTTCTACTTGGGAAATCATGTTAGAAAACAATTTAGAATTGTCTCATAAAGCTGAAGGTAAATATCTTTTACGGCCCAGAAATTTCATTCTTAATTCTTGATCTCCTAGAGAAACTCTTACATATGTGGAACTGTGACAAATACATTCAGTGTTAAAAGCAGTGAGGTTTTGAACTGCAAAAAAGTGAATCAACCCAAATATTTTTAATAGCAAAATGTATAAATGAGTTGTGATATATTTATTGAACAAAACAGTGTAAAACAGTTGAACTGAATGAATTCATTTCACTTATCAATCCAGGTGAATGTCAAAAAACAGTGTAAAATGAAATATACATTCATAAAACAACACATATTTTTTCCATTCTATAATAAGTCTCAACACTAAGCAAAAATGGATATTATATGCTTAGGAGATCGTAAGTGTAAGACAAATATATAAAGACAAGTAAAGGCGCAGCATATGTTGAGGGCTTTAAAGGTACTAATTATGCTAGTTTTGGGAAGCTAGATGTGGGATACAAGGGTGTTTGGAAATTATTCTTTATCTTGCATATGTACATTATATATACACACATACGCATATAAGCATATAAAGTATTTATTATTTTATATACATATTTCTATAAATACCTGTTTTTAAAAGATCAAGGAAAATATTATAATGCCACTCTTCTTCACAAAAAAGCTATCAAATAACAACCTCCTTTACCAAGTACTTCCATCTGGTATAAATATGGAAATTTTTAGTTCTCTTTGTTTCTCTGCCACTGAGGCTCAATGTAACCTAGGCAAACTTTAAAATTTCTCTGTGCTTGTGATTTTCTTCTGCAAAATGTAATGCATATTTTACATTCGCCTTGGAGGAATGTCATGGGGCCCAAAATGTAACTGCTTTAAAAACAAAGCTAACAGATTTTTATCTATTCACTTTTGGACGCCAACTACCCTAGGGAAAATTCTTAGATTGCTCACAACCCTTACCAATGGTTTTTCAAGGAATTAAATTTTTCCTTTTTCTGAGATTCACTACCATCATTTAATAACAACATCTGGTATGCACTTTAGTTTTTTAAAGCTATTCCATATTTGTGATTTCATTTTATCCTCATAACACCCTCGTGAAACAGTGAGGAATTATTCATACCATTTTACAAAGAGTGAAGGTCACAGCGCTACCAACATCCAAGGTTAGTGAGTTAATCATTTAGCTTCCACCACTCGTTATTCTTTTTTGGTTTGTTTTTAGATTTTATTTATTTATTTATTTGAGAGAGAGAGAATGAGAAAGAGAGCATGAGAGTGGGAAGGTCAGAGAGAGAAGCAGAATCCCTGTTGAGCGGGGAGCCAGATGCAGGACTCAATCTCAGGACTCCAGTTCATGACCAGTCGCTTAAACAACTGAGCCCCCCAGGCACCCTCCACTCATTACTCTTTATATTATAACATACCTTAATAATTGTTTCTATATGTTTTGATAATATTTAACCAAAGTGTTCTCTATCATTTAGTATATTTTTTAAAAGAGCAACGACTTTCTAATTATTGACATTGTCAATTATGTCATTTTTAAAGGCTTTTAGAAATACTTAAACTCTTTCAGTAAGAGTAGTAGCTCATTTTGTAAAAAACCAATAGAGATGTACAAAGATTGAAAATTTGCTTTGGGCCAAAAATGTGAGACCCTAAAGAAAGTCATTTCATTTCTGATATTCTATTTTATTTTTTAAAGCTAGTTTTCTAGGGAGTAGAATTAAGTAATTGAGTATTTTAGGGAGCTAGAAATATTATAAAAACTTACTGTGTGGGTCCCCTGGGTGGCTCAGTCAGTTAAGTGGCCTACTCTTGATTTCAGCTCAGGTCATGATCTCAGGGTACTGGGATCAAGCCTGGAACCACGGAGTCTGCTTGTGCATTCTCTCTCTCCTTCTCCCTCTGCCCCTCCCCCTGCCTGTGCTCCTGATAAGGGAACAGAAAGCAAGCTGAGGACAAAGCAAAACCTGGCACTCCTGCCCTCTCCCCTGTGGTGCCTGTAACATTCCTCAGGTACTCCTGGCTGCCCTAAAGGAAAAACAGAGGGAGGCTGAGGTGGAAAGAAATGTACATAAAGCTGAATTTCTTCTAAACCTAAAGCTCATTGACAAGGACATGTGATAGGAGGAGTATAACATTCCTCCAGGAAACTCCCAGCTGTCTTCATGCTGTACCTCTTTAAAACAGCTTGGCCTACAATAACTAGGTCTCCATTATCCTGAGAGTCTTCTTTACCATATGACAGGCCTTCTGAACACACCCTTTGTCCTCACCTCCCCAACTCCTGAGTATATAATCAGCCACACCTTGGGATCGCAGGGCAGCAGCTCTTTCTGCCCGTGGGTCCTGTCCCCGGGCCTTAATAATCACCTTTTTGCACCAAAGAGGTTTCAAGAATTCTTTCTTGGTCGTTGGATCTGGACTGCATCCCACTGAACCTTACTTATATTCATCACTTGCTCTCTCTCTCTCAAAAAAAATAAATACATAAATAAAAATAAATCTTAAAAAAACCCTTTATATGCAACTTCATTTATCAAATCCCCTTAATTACCAGCTTAAAGTGATGAAGTGCTGCTTATGTACTCCTCAATATTTAGCCTCTAAGAAAGAGGAATTCTAGACTTATGCTTTTTTTTTAACCTCCATCTACTTCCTGATAAAATTAATTAACTTTTTTTTTTTTTCCTCATGAAATTGTCTAAAATCTGTCTTCTACCTCCATTTGCCTTTTCAAGATCTTGTTATCTATTCATACTAGTCAGGGCTTTCCAAAGAAAGAGAACCAACAGGATATATGTAGGGGTGTGTGTGTGTGTGTGCTCAAGATAATTATTTGAAGGCATTACCTCAGGTGAATGTGGAAGTGTGGCAAACCCAAAATCTGACGGATTAGGGAGGCAGACTAGAAACTCAAGGAAGACTTGCAGTTTGCTGGCAGGAATCCTTGCTTGGGGAAGATCACCCTTTGTTCACTTAAGGCTTTTGACTGATGGGATGAGATCCTGTCACCTTATAGACAGTCATCTGCTTTACTCCAAGTCCACCTACAGAGATGTTAATCTCATCTAGGAAACAACTTCACAGAAAAACCCAGAATAATTTTATTTGAGCACCATGGTCCAGCTAGGTTGTCACAGAAAATTAACCTCACAATTTTGAATGCCCTAGACTCCAAGCTGCCCTCGACGTGTTCTCCATGCTTCAATATAACTCATTTTGTTGCAGGATTTCTTTTCCTTCATGGCTACCATTCTGGGTCATGCCACTTAGAAGAATCGAGAGTGGCGGGCAACAGAGCAGCTTATTGAGTGATAGTATTGAGTGACAGTAAAATTTATTGAGCCATAGTAAGATGCTCCTGAGGAGGGAGGAGACCCTAGAGGATTGCCAAAGGAATTTCTAAGTTTTTTATGGGCTTGTTGGCAGCTGTTTTAATCTGATTAACTCTCCCTGTGCTTGTCACCCAATCAGGTTTTTGCCTATGTGCTCAGCTACCTATCAGGTGGGAAAGGGTGGAAGGCTCCTTCTAGGGTGAAGTAAAATCCTTTTAAGGGTTCTTTCCTCTTGAGGTGGGGAGGGTTGGGGTTGTCCCTGCCTGCCTTTATTTCATTAATTTCAAATGCATACCTTACATTTTTATTAATTTCAAATGCATACCTTACATTTTTATTAAATCCATTCGATGTCCACTTTTGATAATTATTATAGACTATTTGTGTTCCCTCCAAATTCACATGTTAAAATTCTAACCCCCAATGTGAGTGTATTAGAAAGTAGGACCTTGGGGGGGGGTGCTTAGGTGATGAGGTGGAGCCCTATGAGTGGGTTTAGTGGTCTTCTTAAAGAGACCACAAAGAGCTCCCTTGCCCCTTCTACCATGTGGAAACTCCATGAGAAGATACCTGTGTAAGAACCAGGAAGGGGGCTCTCACTACACACCTAGTCAGCTGGTGTCTTGCTTTTGGAACTCCTAGTCTCCAGAATTGTAAGAAATAAATTTATGTTGTTTATTACCCACCTAGTCTATGGTATTCTGTTATAGCAGCCCCAAAGGACCAAGATGATAATACCCCATTAAGACAATCAGACAAGCTCAAAACTTTGTTTTTTAAAATACTTAAAGACACTGAAGTGGTAAAATAGATTGGTAATCTTAGGAAGATTTTGAAAAGGATGGAGCTGTACCCAAGGTGTTAAGAATGGCATTTGGGACAGTTTTTTGGAGGAGGCCAAAAATCAGAGATAGATGCCAAGAAGCAGTGAGACTGAAGAGTCTTTGGTTAACAGTCAAGGGCGAAGAAGAAAAGCAATACCATCCAAATTACACCCAGAAGTAGAAGCTCATAAGTAAGTCTTTCATTTCGAGTTTGGACCTTTAAAAGGTTATGCACTAGAAATAATGGTGAATTGGGTGTAGGTCCTCCCAGGGACTACAGCTTAACTGGATATCAACTCAAACCCTTAAAGTGTTATTTATCTTGTCGAAATGGGGCAGGGGAGAGGGGCTTGGGTTATTTGGTGGAATGGTTTTGCTAGCAACAACAGACCAAGGTTACAGCCCCAGTCTCTGCCTACTGGATGTTCCTACCATGGATTTCAGCTCAGTGAAATTCTCCCTTGGTGAGGCTCTTTTTGTACTTTTATAAGTAAACACTGAGAGAGGAGTCTAAACCACCTCACTTTATAACACATGTGCAAGCACTGCTAGACTCCTTTTGTAGCTCATACACATATTAGCTTCATGTGTGTACTTTTTTTACTTGTGAAAAATGGACATCTCTAAACCTATTTATTTTTCTGCCACTTTTCCTAGTCTTTATTTAAAGGTAAGCAATATTTTCTTGATTGCAAATATATTGTAATGAAATATTTTCTCTCTCCTAGGGCTGTGTACGCTCTTGCATCATTATATGGATGGCAGTATAGAATAAGTACGTTTTTGGAAAATAGAAATTGTTATTGGTTTAAAAACTTCTGGATATTGGTGATTTTCTTTTGGTGACTTGATGGAAAGCCATTTGAGAATCTTTAGGTTCTTTTTTGTTTGTTTTTTTAACTTCTGGCAAAAAGGTGGGATTTCTGTATACAGGATAAATGAGTGAATGAAAATGTGTCTGTAGACGTTAACAGTAAGTGGGGTCTTTGTGGGTTGAGACTTTTTTAATGTAGAAGGGTATCTTTACAAATAAATCTGTTTAATTTCAAAGGAATTTGAGGGAAAAAAAACCACTGTGAAAATAAAACAAAAGATAGTTAATCTGGATCTTTTGTTCTTACACCAGAAGGGAGGCACGCCAATAAAGAGGTTCCCCTCTCCCTCTCTCTCTCTCATATAACACACACACACACACACACACACACACACACACACAGAGGACCGTGTCTAAAAACTGCCTTCCAAAAGCAATCACAATTCTGTAATTCTCTGTGGAGGAAAATAACATCATTTTAGACCTCAAATTATTTTTACAAAAAATTCTGCACATTTAATAATAAGAACACTATCAGAAATAAAGGGACACTATAACAGAGACCAACCAGCATAAATTGTAAGCAACTGACCCAGAACCACAGAGCATTCTGAGTTTTCTTGAAATAGACTATAAAATTGCTGTATTTACTATGTTCCAGAAGATAAAATACACGATTAAAAACTTTAACAGATAACTGAAGAATGTAAAAAATAATGCAATGGAAATTCTAGAACGGACAAACACAATAATCAAATTTGAAAATACAACTGATGGGCTCAGAAATAATTAGCTTTTAATTGATGAGGAGAGAATTAGCATTTTAAGACTGGTCAGAAAAAAAACAATTTAGCACAGAGAGGCAGAAGACTAAAAATCAGAAGAGAAAGTAAGGAAACAAGGATGATGAGACACAGGGAAACAATCTAACAGAATTTAATCAGTATACCAGAGAATGGGGCAGAACTTATATTTAAAGAAATAGTGATTTACAATTACAATGCTATTGAAATACATTAATCTGTAGATTTGACAAACCCTAAGAACCTAAGCAAAATAAACGAAATTAAATCCATGCCCAGGTCAATCACAGTAAAAGTGCTAAAAAGTAAATAAAAAAAGAAAACCCTTAAAAATATAGAGTGACTATCTTTTTAAAAAAACAAAAACAGGCAACAAATAGCCTAACAGCTGACTCCTCAGAAGAAACAATGGAAGTAAATACAAATCCCTTACCAGTTTTATGATTTGTAAATATCCCTTTCCATTCAGTGGTTGTGTTTTTACTTTTTTGAAGATGTGTTTTGAAGCTCAAAATGTTTTAATTATAATTAAGTCCAATTTACCTGTGTTTTTTTTTTAAGATTTTTTATTTATTTATTTGACAGAGAGTGAGAGACAGATCACAAGTAGGCAGAGAGGCAGGCGGGGGTGGGGGGGTGGGGGTGGGGAAACAGGCTCCCTGTTGAGCAGAGAGCCCCAGGTGGGGCTCAATCCCAGGATCCTGAGATCATGACCTGAGCTGAAGGCAGAAGCTTAACCCACTGAGCCACTCAGACGCCCCTTGTTTTTTCTTTTATTGCTTATGTTTAAGTGTTATATCCAATAAGGCTATGCATACATTTATGCATATATATGAAGATTAAGGTCTGAAATTATTTTAAAAGTCAATAGGATTGGGGCACCTGGGTGGCTCAGTTGGTTAAGCCTTGCCTGCCTTTAGCTCAGGTCATGATCCCAGGGTCCTGGGACTGAACCCCACATGGGGCCCTGCTTCTTCTTCTGTCCCTCCCCAGCACCCCTCACCAAGCCCCCTTATGCTTTCTTTCTCAAATAAATAAAATCTTAAAAAAAAAAAAGTCTATAGGATAACCTACACTTCTTAACCTTATTGCTAAATAACCTCTTTTTCTCAACATGTTAATTTTTCTATCTAATCATAGAAAAAGCTGTGTTTTCTATAGGATGTTCTTTGTTCTGATTTCCAATTCTGTTGACCTCTCTTGTGTTACCCAAGAAGCTGAAAAGTTGGCTTGCTACTTTAAAGATAACAAATATGAAAATGTTTGCCAAAAGCAGAACTGACATTTCCTTATGCCTTAAATCCAGACCTTCACTTCTAGTTATCAACCTCCTGCAAGATATTGAACAGTGGTGATCAAATGTGTTTGTCAGATCATTTTTTGATGCGGTATATTTCTTGACATCTTATTTCTTGCTTAGGTAATGGAATCATTATGGCGCATTAAAGTCCTCAAATCAGAATCACAGGTTGATGAAGACTGGGATGAGGGTGGAAAATATAAAGAGACTGGGGAAGTCTAGGATTCCCAACACAAAACAAGGAGAAATATGGCCTGGATTGGTTGTTATTGTCAGGAAATGAGAAAGCTATCCTCTGCTATGTCCAGCACCTTCTGCTCTCACAGTTTCTTCCATGATCACGAGTGTTCTTGCTCTTACTCAGAAAGAGAGAGTCATAGTAAGAGAATTCAAAAGGTTTGCCCGGTAGCAATGATGACAATCATTCTCTAAGCTTGTTACAGTGGTTTGAGTCTTGCTCAATATTTTCATTCTGTGGATCATTCATTACTTATTGAGAGGCCATAAGTTCTTTTTATCTTTTAGAATAGAATTACTCAGATGACTAGAGTTTCCTCTAGTTCAAGAGGTTAACTCTGTAACTTAAAATACTCAGAATAAATCAGCTCATTCATATTCCCTACTAGGAAGCAATAGAATACACCTCTTACATTTTTTTTTTCCTGCTTCTTAACTTACTTCATGGAAACAAAGTCCTATAGGCCATGGTTTGCTAGAAATACTGTGAAGAACATTCATTATACTACTGACTTCAGCTTTTTGCTTTGGGGTAGTCTTACAGACCACCAGATAAGTAGTATTTTAAAAGTGTCCATGTTTTATGCATTTTGGAGTTACAGTCCAAATGGATCATTTATTAAAATATTTATAATAAGAGAATCTGGAAATGATTATGAAAAGTATTAAATATGATAACAAAATAGCTCAAATAATTTTTAAATTGAGATTTTTGTTCAGCTCATTTTTGTTTGTTGGTTTACTTGAGCCAAGTTAATATGAGGTTGTGACAAAATTTAGAAAAGTAATCAATCTTGGGCGCCTGGGTGGCTCAGTTGGTTAAGTGTCTGATGCTTGATTTCTGCTCAGGCCGTGATCTGAGTTGTGAGATCAAGGACCCGTGGGTTCTGCATTGGGCATGGAGCCTGCTTAAGATTCTCCCTCTCCCCCTTTCCCCCTTTCCTTCTCTCTGTCTCTAATAAATAAATAATAAAATATTAAAAAGTGATCAATCTGTTTATATAGTCAAAAATAAAGGACAGGTTAAAATCTGTACATGAAGAATAAACAGACAAGATTTGCAACCTTTCTACATTACATTTATGTGCAATCAAGTAGCCGAGCCTAAAGCAGCACTTAGAAATAGGAAATCTCTTAGAAGAAATTGACAAATGTGAAGGAGGAGTGCTTTCTGTTGCTGTGATTGTTGGCAAAGTCAGTTTTAGTTTCAAAAAAAGAAGAAAGAACGAACCTGAGCAACAAATGTAGGAATCTACTGCCACTTCACTGATTAGGAAAGAAACAGGACAAAAGTCAATGACTACCTCTTGGGTAATAAGCACTTCAACATAACATTTTCATCACAATACTCAAAATTAATAATCCTGTGATTTTCTAGACAGATATTATGAAAAACTAAGTCATCTTCCCACGTTAATTCCGGGAATAAGCAATGAATTTGGACTCGTGTTCTCTTTAAAAAACATTATGACCTTACTAATTGCTCTTGGAGATTTCTCTGGAGTGGAAGATTATTTCCCCATAGCTTCCTTAGTCCTCTAGAATCTTCCATTTGTTTGGATTTTTAAAAATAATTCTTTTTAGCCCTATGATAATTTTCAGACAGCATAGTTTTTGCTACCATGGATTTGGGGAATGAAGGATAAAATATCAGAATATAAACAGTCACTGAATGTCAGACCAAGATGATCCTACCAATCTTATTTAAACTTCCCACCAATCATCTGCTTTTCCAAATATTTAAGGAGGCTGTGGGATTTAAAACTTTTAGTACACATTGTGAAAATTTTCAAGTTTCAAAAATGAAATTTTAATATCACAGTTATAGTGTGTATCTGTTTACACACTCTATGTATATTTGTACTTCATCTATAAGACAGTTAATTCCAGGGACTTCAAAACACCATTTTTTGCTCCCATAAGGGTGTCATGGCTCCCGCTGAGACTACATGATCTATATGACGGTAACTTTATTCCTAAAATTGCTTGTGTCTTCTTTCATTTTCACTTGAAAATCTTTCCTGTGGTTTTCCTATTCTTTCACCGTTTTCAATTTCAGGCTCTTTTGATCCTAATTTACCTTTCACTAATTTCTGCTTATATTTATTAGTTTTTTTCCTTGTACTTTCTTTTACTTTATATTTGTGTTCCTTATTTCTAATTTAAGTGATTAAATACTCCATTTTGAGGGCTTTTTTCTCCAATATAAATATTTAAGTTCAGTTATATCGTGCAATCTTTTAAGTCACATTTCAATTATAGCTAATAGCCACTGAACACTTACTATTTTTACTGATCTGTGGTAAGATTTTACATACTGTCACTCATTTAATTCTCATACCAACACCTTTAAGTCAGGAGTGTTATTTTCTTCCTTTTTTCACTGAAAGTAAAGAGAAGAAAATGACTAGGTCAAGGTCTCGCAGTTAGCAAATCTTGGAGGTAAGATTCAACAGAAGCAGTCTGACTCCTAAATTCATTAAAATAAATCTCTCCCTCTAGAGCATTCATTTTATCAGTTCTGTTTCTCTGGAGAACTCTAATACAGATCTTTTCTCAAACTTGTCTTAACCTAAATACATATTCATATTTCTAATTATATATACCATATATTTTACAAATATGTATATACCATATATATTTACTTTTACTGTATATTATATATAGCATATATATTTACATATTCATATTTATAATTATATATACCATATATTTTACTTTTTACATATATCACCTATGGTATATATATACCATATATTTTACCTTTCATTTATTTATTAACTTAAACACACTCATTTTATAACTGGTATCTGATTATTTCATTATTGCAATTCCTAAGTATCTAACTCTGTTGTTTGTTGATGGGTGTTGTTGGCCTTGTTTCCTAGTGGATCTTAGAGTTTAGACAGAGTTTATATGTTATTGTAGACTTACAGGTCTCTGATGAAGGGAAGTCCCCTTAAAAATTATTTGAATTGGCCCAGGGACCCATAAGAAATACTATTATGAGAACAGTTAGAATTTTTTCCTTGATTTGAGGTTTCCTGTACCATGCAGATGGAATAAATTTGAACCTCAAATCCATATAAGACAAGCCTGATGTTACAACACTTATAGGAGACTTTCTTTTCCACCCAAGCTCAAGCCAAGACAGACATACTTATTTTATGATCTTTTTTTCCCAAAAAGAAGTATTCTTCTTTATGTCACACTTTCACTAAAGGTACAGCATTTTGACGGTCCCTTTTATATAGGGGATACAATTCTAAATTCCCCAACTTGAGGTTAAAGCCCACTCTGTGGTCAAAGTGATGCCTTTAAAACACACTCCTCGTTTTTGGGGCAGCCAACTCCCTCTGGACTGCTACACCTTCAAATTCCCGTTACGATTTTTAGCTTGTTCTTCATTTACTACCTCTGTAGGATTTCACTTATGTTTTAAAAATCCTAGCAATACTGAGAATCATACATATTTTATTCAGCATTCCTACCTGGTTTGTATTTTATAGAATAGGTAGCCTTGAGATGATGATTTTCTTAGACTATCTAAAATTAATGTCCTTGGTGGAACAAAACCAATTATTATCTTAACTGCTAACCTTAGTGTTTTGAATCCTAAAATTAATTTTAAAATTTGTAAATCCTTTTTTATGTATGTAATTATCTTAAACGTAAAAATGAAATACAAAAAGCATGGTTCTTTCACTTGACTTCTGCATGACTTACACATTCTCTCAATTCATTAAAAGAATTCCCTTCTTCTTTGTAATTATTATTTTTTATTAACTTCAATTTTATTAACTTCAATTTTAATTCCAGTAAACATACAGTGTTATATTAGATTCAAGTGTACAATATAGTACAATGTACTATATATATAGCACAATATAGTACAATGATTCAGCAATTCTATGCATTACTCAGCGCTCATCACAATAAGTGTGCTCTTCATCCCCTTCACTTAGTTCCCCCATCCCCCCAACCCCTTCTTTCTGGTAACCATTAATTCACTAGAGTTAAGAGTCTGTTTCTTGATTTGTCTCTCCCCCCACCTTTGTTCATTTATTTGTTTTGTTTCTTAAATTCTACATATGAGTGAAATCATATGGTTTTTGTCTTAATCTCTAACTGGCTTATTTCACTTAACATTATACTTTCTAGCCTCACCCATGTTGTTGCAAATGGTAAGATTCCGTTCCTTTTTTATGGCTTAGTACTATTCCATGATATATATACCACATCTTCTTTACCCATTCATCTTTTGATGGACACTTGGGCTGTTTCCATAATTTGGCTACTGTAAATAATGTTGCAATAAAGGTAGGGATGAATGTATCCCTTTGAATTAGTGTTTTTGCATTTTGGGGGTAAATACCTGGTAGTGCAATTACTGGATTATAGGGTAATTCTATTTTTAACTTTTTGAGGAAGTGCCATACTGTTTTCCAGTGTGTATGTGCTGGTTTGCAGTCACACCAATAGTACACGAAGGTTCTTTTTTCTCTGCATCCTCACCAACACTTATTTCTTGTAATTTTTATTTTAGCCATTCTGACAGGTGTGAGGAGATATCTCACTGTAGCTTTGATTTGCATTTCTCTGATTCTGAGTGACTTTGAGCATCTATTCATGTGTCTGTTGGCCATCTATAGGTCTTTTGTAATTATT